>NW_015656153.1:1413123-1425736 GCF_001515625.1 Sinocyclocheilus rhinocerous | reverse complement strand
TATAATATAATATTTATTACAGGAGTATTTATTATAACATTTATTTATTGTATAATTTATTTGGAATCAACTGGACTAAAATTACAGTTTATATCTGCAGACGATTAATAGGTATAATTAAGTATAGTAATTTAATAATGATAGGCAATAATTTTTTATAATTGTAATAATTTCTCCACACAATTTCTGAAAAAGTTTATATACTTCATCATATATCAGAATATATCAGACCATATTAGAGGCCCTTTAACTGTCTAAACCAACACTTCACCTGTAGAATATTCTATCTATCTATCTATCTATCTATGTCAATCAAAATTTTTGTTCACTAAATGACCCCTGATAAATAAACAAAAAATAGTAAATAATTTATTTAATGTTTTTCTTTACATAAAACAACCTAATTTATATAAATTATTATAAATACTTACTTAATATTATTATAACATTTATTTATTGTATAATTTATTTGGAATCAACTGGACTAAAATTACAGTTTATATCTGCAGACGATTAATAGGTATAATTAAGTATAGTAATTTAATAATGATAGGCAATAATTTTTTATAATTGTAATAATTTCTCCACACAATTTCTGAAAAAGTTTATATACTTCATCATATATCAGAATATATCAGACCATATTAGAGGCCCTTTAACTGTCTAAACCAACACTTCACCTGTAGAATATTGTAATAAATTAATCTATCTATCTATCTATCTATCTATCTATCTATCTATGTCAATCAAAATTTTTGTTCACTAAATGACCCCTGATAAATAAACAAAAAATAGTAAATAATTTATTTAATGTTTTTCTTTACATAAAACAACCTAATTTATATAAATTATTATAAATACATACTTACTTAATACTTTTAAATACAGTAGATGTTAATTGCATGGCAATTAGTGTTCACTAAAATGCAAAAAGTGAAGAATTGAATTCCAGAAGCACTTCTCCTAATCTGCATCTGCTCTCAAACGCAGGGGCCGCAGTGGTGACCCCATCCGGTGCTCAGGCTGAGTGAATGAAGCTGCTGCTGCGCCCCTGCCAGCCGCTGCGAAAGCTGCAGTTCACAGCATCAGTCAAAAGAGAGCACTTTTCATCCACTTAAAACGCAGCACTCTCCTTTCCTCTGTTTCGCTCTCTCTCGCTCTCTCACACGCTCCCAGTCACACCGCCACACAAAGTGCTCCTCTTTTCCTGTCCCCTTCTCTATGGATCACTGAGGATACACCCACCTCCCGTACAAGCCTGCAGGTCAAAAGACAAACTTTAAGTGGCATCATCAGTCAAAAATAAAACATAAACAAGCTTTAAAAAGATTTAAAATGAAAACAGCTCTGCAATAGTTCTACATATATCTCTTCCTTGTAAGTGTATTTTTTTATTTGGTTAATTAGATGATGAATTAGAAGAATGTAGTACTCTCAGCTCCATTTAACACATTTATCAAGGGAATTCTGAGATATTCCCTTAAAATCAGCCCTAAACAATTTGAAAAGAATTCAGCAGATCCAGTCTAGTCTCGCTAAGTATGTATTAATACTAAATACTACATAAATACACAAGAAAAATTTATTTTTATATTCTCTAATAATTTAAATGATTATTACATTTGCAAAGTTGATTATCTTGCTATATATCCAAATCAGTGTAAATAATATAAGCAACAGGCAGTAAGAAAGTTTTATGTCTGTATGCTGATTTTAACACATTTTAACACATTTTTCACACACCTTGTTCAAATCAGATTTTTTTTAGAATGTATACCCAGCATTTTTTTTTCTTTCAAAAATAAGCACAGAAAATATGAAACTTCAAAATGACTTCTATATTGTGCAATAATTTTATATAATTTGTTATTAATTAAACAGACAAAAAGAAAAATATAGCAGAACCACATATAGGTAGAGTATAAAAATAATAATTAAAACAAAATAAAAAGTGATATAAGATGACAAATAAATAATAATAATAATATAACAATAATAAAAAAAACTGGTGGTATTCTGTAATAATTTAAATGATTATTAGTTTCTTTGGCATATAAATAATACATGTTTTTTACATGATTTTCAAAATTATATTTATATAAAACTGAAATAATATGAGTTTCTTAAAACAAAAAATAAATTAATAAAATTCAAATGAAAGTCTTTTGTATGATATGTTTAAAGGTCTGAATCAGTGAGTAATGAAAGTTTAAAGTTTGTGTGCTGAAGTGACAAACAATGTCCATTATACAAAATTCAATATGCCTATTTTAAGCCTCATTCTAATAAATTTACTAAGGACAAAATTAACTGAAAGTCACAATGACATGATATTCTGCTTTTCTCGTTTAGATGTGTGTATGGTGAAAGAGTGAGCAGGAACACACTGCTATCTGAAACAAGTAGGTTGATCCAGGGACGAGGTTCCGCACTGTATAATCCTCAAAAAGCTCAGAGCTGTTATAGACGACGGCCGGCTCTTCTCCTAAGGCAGACTGGTACAGCCTGTAGAACTCCAGCAGGCCGTTCACCTCCACTGGAGCAGCCCACCTGAAGAACACCAGAGACAAAACACGGAGTCTGATATCCTGTCACATGACCCCTGTACGTCCCCTGTGAGAGCTGCATGTACGCCCAGCAGCAACTGTAGTCGCAGGTAAACCAGTGGACCACCCAGAACCCGGACAGAGTCTAAAAAGCCTGATCATGATAACTGTCCGAGGATGTGCAGACAGAAATAGGAAAGCCTGGTGGGTGAGCGTTTCACTCTCTAGCTTGACTTTCTAATGGCTAAATTTAGAACAGAGGACAATGCTATCTACTGAGGGATCTATCTGAAAGACAGAATCACACAGGACGACTGAGAGGAGAAAAGAAAAACTTAAAGAGAAAGAGTTCTTCATCTTTGTGTGTATTTTGTTGTTTATGTCTGATTGTTTCAGATGTATTTTTCTAATTTGGAGATGATTAAAGTACAATTTTGTAAATATTCTTCTATTAGGTAACAGGAATGACAGATTTATTGTTTGACATTACTAGCCCTGTAAAAGGTCATGCAACTGTTCAGTCGCTATTTCTGATATAGATATTTATACAAAAATCAGTAGATATTTAAATCAGTAGATCAGCAGAAATATCTACAGTAGATATTTCTACAAAAATCTACTTTTCAGTTAGTGGTTTACTTTATAAAATCAAGATAACAATGTTGACATTTTATGAATGTTCTCTATTGACACTCTTAACAAAACACAGTGGTAAAAAAGAGACAAATATTAATTTAATTTAATTTTGAGGAGATCACGTCTAGAAAAAGATGATTACATCTTTTTTTTTGTTTTTTTTTTGCATTTTATTTTACTTTATATTACTTTAAAGAGGGAAAAATATGGAAAAGTTAGTAGGACGGCAACAACCTATGGACAGCTTTAAACTTTTAAATAACACATCGTCAACTAAAATCTAAACAAACAGAAAAAATAAAGACAATATACTAGCATTTTATTTCTATGTATTTCACATTAATTCATACATAAATAGAAATTAGAAACACAAGACAAGGACAGATCCAACAAAAAGAAAAAAAAAGAAAAAACAACAAGGACAAAATACATTTACGTTACTTGATTTGCATTGGTGTTTTGAGTAAAACGCCTATATTAACACAGTAAAAGTGTTTATTGTTATGATTATTTTTTCGCACATAAATGAGGAACACAAATAGCACCCATTTTGTAAAATGACCCTTATATCGCTGTCAGAATTGAGTGGCACGTCTGTCTGAATCCTCAAACGAAGAGTTGAGTGTCTAGAGGAGACAATGTCCCTGTTGAAGGTAATGGTGTCAAGACTGAGACATGAGCTTAAATCATCTTTGTTGTTTTAAGAGGGAAATAGGACAGTAACCTCCTGTGTGATGAGAGGAATCATCAAGCGTCTAAGTGCAATGAGTTTGACCTGATGTTTCTCCGACCCTCTTTGTTTCCTTAATTTAGTACGAAGCTCACAAGGGCCTCCTGGTCCACACGGAGCAAACACACCCGCAGGTGACCTTATTCATTATTGTGATTAATTTGGTTTAGGCATAAATTAAATTGCATTTTAAATGGCAAACGACAACGGCCATTAAGACATTTCATTGCATAATTGATAAGCAGTTGGAAATAGTATTAATAATATGGCATTTTAATCAATTATAATACTTGAACAAAGCAAACATTATTTTTGAGCAAACTGTGGGTATAATGCAAAAAATACACATCATCACATGGTGTCTGTGTATTTCTTTAAATTCTGAATAATATAATAATCAAAAATTTTAATAATTTTTTGCTGACACTTTGGTACATTATTGTGCATTATTTATTTACATTATTTTAACATTGTATACATGCACTATATAAAATATATAAATATTCATGTTCTGGCTAATGTTCTTTTTATATGAATCTAAAATATCTTTGCCATTCAGTTATTACGGCAACACGATGACGTTTGGTTAATTTTGGTTTGAAAATAAACTCTCAGAACCACATAATTGCAAATTTTGAAACTCTTCTTTTGAACATCACTGTAAAGGTAGTGAGAAGTTAACATCTTACTGTGAGAATTATTAATAACATTTATTCAAGGTGCCGTATACTTTCACGCAGCGTGTTTCTGCTGATATTCTATTTGTGCATATCCTGCAGTCCGGGGTCTCGCAACCTTTCTCACAGGCAAATCGCAACACAACAAAAGAGTATTGAACACATATGATCCTTCACCCTCTCCTATTACGATTCTGCTAACAAGGCAATACCTTTCAAAGGCACTGTATCTACAATTAGACCCTGAGAGAAAAAAAGAGAGAGGGAGAGAGATATCATCTGTAATGTCAAATTACAATTCTGCCTTTCTCTCTCCCCCCCCAACCTCTCTCTCTCGCTCTCGTTCTCCCTCTATCATCATTGCAGCTTCTTGTCCTATTCAAATTGAAATATCCAATGGAAATAAAGCAATAACCATTTCCCCCTCTTGGCGGATGAAGACAATAAATAAGGTGAGTTTCCCTCTGAGGCGCTGCCGTCAGGATAGAGCAGATACATAATGAAGTTATGAAAATCAGTGATGAGACAAATTGGGTCATATACATCTTTTTAATAAATGGCTTACAGAGATCACAAGCTCTCCACTGCCATTAATACAGAGGTAGCAGGAGAATAAAAATAAAGGGCTTGTATTTTTTTCCGTCTTCAATGTCTGAAAGGAGCATAATTGAATGAAGGCTGTTGAGGTGGGCTGCTACACTGCTGAAGACAAGAGAGAGAGGGAATGTTGTGGATCCAAGGGGTCAAGGTTTTGCTTGCATCAACCCCTGCTGGAAGATGCTGTTACTACACCGTGACAAAAACCCAACTTTCTCCAGTGAAAACCATTTAAAAGTATTCTGATGAGATATATAAAAAAAAAAATAAAAAAAAAAAAGATAGGGGTTGATAGGATTTTTAATGATTTTGAAAGAACCAAGGCTGCATACATGTATTAAAAATACAGTAAAACCAGTAATATTGTGAAATATTAATATTTAAAATAAATGTTTTCTATTTTAATATATTCTAAAGTGTAATTTATTCCTGTGATAGAGTGTCATTCAGAAATCATTCTAATTAATTAACCAATTAATCAACCTCATTAATCAACTAATTATTCAAATATTTACTATTATCAATGTAGAAAACAATTGTGCTGTGTAATATTTTGGTGGAAATATTACCACCTATATCCTTTTTTCAGGATTCTTTGATGAACAGAAAGAAAAAAACAAACAAAAAAAAACATTTGTTTGTTACTTTTTTAACATTAGAAATGTGTTTATGGTCACTTTTGATCTATTGTTAATGCATGCTTGCTGAATAAAAGCATTTTTTTTTCCATTATTTTTTAAACTTTTGAACAGTAGTGTACATAAATAATATTTTTATATATTTATTTAAAGATATGTATTTTAGTATATTATTTGTAAACGGCAATTATTTAATTATATTATATAATGCATTATATTTATATTTATATTATATACACATATATTTTATATTATGATATATTCTAGTAGAGGTTTTACCAGTTACCAGTTCATTTTGAAGCGCCAGATTCTTTATAAAAGCATGACTTCACAGCTCAGGATAGTTGCTAGTAAAGAGTTTGGGACTGACAATCACAACTGTCATGACATCATTCGCCATATTTACTGCTCAGTTGATTGGTCAAAACATCCTGAGCACCGTTAAGCAAAGATGGCTTTCGGGGAGACAACCGAGCGAATGCCATTGAGATGAATGAGAATGCTAAAGGATAGCTCTCTTTCTCCGGATATTACAGGCCTCCTCGATCGGCCCGGTAAAGGTGGAGTGGTGTGAGTAATTTAATCGCCGCTTTCTGATGGCAGTGAACTGGTGGTGGATTTTGCCACGGTGTAGGTGACAGCTCAAATATATATTCTCCTCGTGGCCCTCTCCTTCTCGCTCTCTCCCCACCTGTGATCATTCAGTAAAGTGATGACATTTCTTTCTGATGGGAAATGCGCCGGAGCGCTTCTGTCATCTCTCTTGGCCTAAAACAAAGTGTACATAAGTTCAGTTTCCCCATTGCCCCTTAACTCCCTTACAGTTCTCTCTCGCTCTTCTTCTATTCCCTCCTCGTCCCCTCGCATTGTTGTGTGGCATGGTGCCCTCTCCGGATAGTTCTTAAGTGATGGCGACAGGGCAGCTGAAGATGAACCTCTCAAGGCTTTCACATAGATTGCTATAGGCCCAGGGTGCAAGCGGCTGGGAAGAATCTTGTGCGGACTCTTTTTTCCCCTCTTCTCTCATGAAGTCAAGCGGCGGGGGTCAAATGCTGGAGAAAATTCTGCATGCTAAACAAGCCGGAAGAAGGTTGGACTGTGCGTTTTCATTCAGTTCAATGAGACGGTCCAGCGAGGGTGCAGGAGTTGAGCATTAGCCCCTAAATCAAGGCCTGCTCTGTTGCTCCGTTCCCCTGGTTGCTCAACTGCAGCTAGAGGACATGCAAAGACAATAAGGACAAACAGCCAATGGCATGACTGGCGGAAGGGGCGTACTTTATGATTATACGGAAAACACTCAGTTGATTAATGCACCCACGCTGTGAATAGGGACAGCTTCTCAAATTTGACATACGGGTAGGTCAGATAAATCGCTCTAGTGTGAGATTTTTGTGGTGTGGACTTATTTTTTTAAACAGGGGTCACACTGTATCTTCAGAGGGTTACGGTTTGACATGCGGAGCTTAGTTTTAGTATAATGGTAAAGAATAACAAGACCTGAGATGTGTTTCGTCCTCTCACAGGGAGCAAATGTCCATCACCTCATTAGCGTATCTCTCTGATAAAACATTGTCATATAAAAGGTGAGAACGACCACCTTCACTCCCGTTCATGCCTCGTTAGTGTGCATGTGTGCGTGCCGTCCAAGGACGGACCTAGTGAGGGTGGAAAACAGCCTAAAAACCACTTTGCCCTAAAACACATGCCCTAAAAATGCTTAAAAGTACGATAGATACAAAACAATTTTTTGTATCAAAGTAGATAAAAAAAAAAAAAAACCTGCGGGCATTCAGTACAGTCAGGATGGGTGGTTCTACATGCGTGGGAGGCAACTGACCTGTAAGCTGGGAACTGTTGGTGCATCCTGCCTCAGTACAGGCACTCAACATCAATTTATGAGGAGTGAATACACCAACACCTGGACAGGGGAAAGATAACATCATTATTACTCCAGAAAATTATGAAAAACTGTAAAAAAAAAGATTACAAAAAACAAACAAACAAACAAACAACCTTCCATAATAATTGAATAAAAATAAATAAATATTCCACAGAGAAGTATTATTCTGTCTTAAGTTTAGTAAAATAGGTTTAATGCAGTGGTACAGTTCACCTGTTTGTTATGGGTGAATTTACTCCAAGGCTTTTTTTTTAACTTTTAACTTTTTTTTTTTAAATGTGTATTTATTTATTTAAGGGTTGATATGATGTTTTAGTCTAGTACTGTAGTTTTCACAAGATGACCCAAATTAATTTAAATAAACAAAATGCAGAAATAAACTTGACAGCCAGTGATTGCCATGCTTTTTTGAAAAGAATGAAATCGGGTTTGATATTTTGATAACTTCTTATGTGTTCCAAGGGGAAACAAAGTCATACAAAACAAAACAAAAAACGGTTTAGTAGGAACAAGAATCTGGAAAAATGTTTAATGCAAATGATATGTAGAATGTGCTACAGATTTTCACATTTTAAAACATAAATGAGAAATTTCTAAACTATTTTTAAATACCTTTTTTTACCTTAAATAATCATGCAACTTAATTATCAATGGTAAATGAACTTAACAGGGTATAATTTTAAAATCAAATTTAAGACTTTAAGACCCTTTTATAACTTGCACAAATACAATTAATACCATAACAGCAAGATAGGGCAATGTCTATGGTAACATATCAAACTGTAAAATGACTGTAAAAAATAATGATTTACAGTTCAGATACAGGTTTTCACAAAACAAAATGTTTTATAAAATGATAAGCTTCACATTTCAGCCTTTAAACCATTTTTAAGAAAAGTGATGAGTCAAAAGTATCAATTATTATATGAATTTAAACACTTATTATCAATCAATTAGATTACTTAGTAACATTAAAATATGTCTTAGTATCTTAGTTGTTTCGATTTTTATAATGCATTAGCATTAGCTTCTTGTCGATCCACCAGTTCACATTTACAACTGCTTGTTTGCTGGGTAAAAATGTGGGTCGATTTTCACTTTGGTCTGAACAAAAACAGCCGACAGATGGCACTTATAGATGGAAATATAGAGTTTCCCATTCAAACTCCCTATTATCAATAAAGCTCTGCAATACAGTAGATGTGATATTTACCAAAATATTAGAACCTTACAGTCCTTTTAAAATGACCTGCGATTGTAAACAAAGTATGATTTCATTATCTTTAGTTGGCATGTGTATTCTAGCTGTCTGAATTTTTGTCACTTTGTATTGGTCACAAACCTACAGAGATCAACCGCTTCATGTAATTCCAATATGACCTGAAAGATGTGATCTAATCTCTCATACTGAAGTTTTTTTTACATGTTTGGGTTCTTTATGTTGTTGTGATGATCAGCGAGCTCCTGGCACTCCCTTCCTCACACATAACAGCACCTGCTTCCACATGGCTGGAATCATTTGTTAATCATTTGTACTGGGAAACCAGAGTTGCAAACACTGCCTGATAACGGCGCACTTCAAAGGTTTCTCTTGACGGGAAGGAGGATCTCTCCTTGAAGCGCCTGAAAGCAGTTTACTGTCAAGGAAGGAGGAATAAAAAAGGTGAGATATTCCAAAATCACAGCGGGGGCAGCTTGGAAGCTGAGCCAAGATATCCTGAAAGAAATTGGAATCCCCGGGTTTGCTCGTGGCGGGGTGAAGGGGACGGCAGCCGCAGCAATGCAGCGCTCCATAGCTTCTTATCACATCAGACCTCTGCCTTTACAACGACCCACAATAAATACGGGATACCCCACCGAGCAGACTGAAAATAACATCCTGCCGCACAATGTGTCTTATGAGAAATGCCCTCAAAGCCTTCAGTAAATTTTCTGCTTTGGCTTGGGGTTGTAATACATATGTAATCAGGCATATCTTTAGCCATTCAGGAGAGAAACTCAGGCTGATCAAAAGGAAGGAGATGTAAACGGAGACCCCGTGTGGTGCCTCTGAAGGCTTTATGGCTCTTTACACAGACTCAATGTGATATGCGCTCAGGTATTTCTCTCTGAGCGTGGACTGAGGACATTGACTTCAGCGTGACCTTTGTTTATGTGGGTTTGCACAGGACCAGCAGAAACGAGACAAGGTTGAGTGAAAAGAGAACTCACATCGTGACAACATCAGCATCGGTTAGGTGCTACAATAAAATGATATTCGGATACATGGACGCCCCAATGATTACACTCAGGCAAGCTGTAATTTTCAATCTGGATGTGGAATAAGACCCTGCTCTCACTGATTTGTTGGTACCATTATAAAGACACATGATTTTTCCTTGAAAAACAAACTGAATATTTTGTTGAAGCCATGAAATGTTTGGTTTTGATCACTCTTTCTAATAAGAAAATCTTGAATCTATACCAGATCTTTAGAAATATGCTCTGGTTAAGCTCAGGTAATTGCGCTTTTCATTAAAATTTGATTATTTTAATCAGATTTTTTTCTGTAATTTTAACAAGACGGAATGTTTTATCGAGACAAACCAATAAATAAAAAAAGAAATTAAAAAACTCCATGTGATCAAACTTAAACATATTACACTGTAAAAAAATAATTAAAGTTGTAAATAAAACAAAAAAGTATGTTTTGTAAGACAATACTATACGTTTTTCTACTTTAAAATTTCATGTTTAATTCAAGTGTTACTTGCCCTTTCTTTGTAGTTGTTTTTAAAACTGACTAGCAATATCTGAGTGAAAATTATTTCTACAATTTTTTTACCAAAAATATGTCACTTCCTAAAGGATGATTTTATTTAATTACAAAATATTTCTATTTCAGATAAAAACTTCTGCTTTTGAACTTTCTATTCATCAAATAATCCTAAAAAAAAGTGTCTTGGCTTCCACTAAAACATTAAGCAGCACAACTGTTTTCATCATTGATAAGAAATGTTACATTTTATTTTAAGGTGTCCTTGTTACAGTATAACTATACAATTAAGTACTGAGTAATATTAATTAACAACATGTACATACTATAAGGTCTTGAGTGTACTTTGTTGAGCACCAAATCAGGACATGTTAAAACAGCTATTTATAATAAGTAAATATATAAGGAAAAATAAAGGAAACTATGTATTTGTAAAAGTCACAAGGTTTCATACATGCTTAAGAATTCCTTTCAATCCAGTAGTGGAATGTCTATGTGTGGGAGTGTGTGTGAGGGGAGGAGGGTGCTGACATTCTGAATGATTCATCTCAGTGAGAATATACCTGTCTTGAGTGTAAATTGGCCATTTGGGGGCTCCATATCATTTAGGCATGCTTCTCACCCCGGGTCAAACGGCGGCTGGAGCATTGGAGCCTTTTAATAAAACATCTCACAATGTTCGTGCACTACCGCCAAGAGCAGGGGCTGCCGCTACTCGCAAAAAGAGCAGACAGGGAATAGAAAAAAGAAAACAAACAACAAACAATGGCTGGCTGTTGGCCCTGTCTCCACTGGCAAGATGAAATACAGTAATAGAAGTGATGCTCTTTAGAGCCGAGCATCTGCTCCACCTATTCATTGCAGGATTTGATTAAATCAAGAGGAACATGGACAGCCATTCCCCTTGTTCATATCTGGCCCATGCATCCACCATGTGCTCTGAATGCTTTTTTTCTTCTTTTATAAAAAGGTAGCTTGCGACTTCTGCATTCCATTCTCTTTTATTTCTAATCACAACTGGTAAACTAAAGAGAGTATGTTTTTTGAGTTGCTTAAAGGGGACATATTACAGGATACACTTTTTTCTGTCCTTAGACACTTTATTTGCAAAAAAAAATAAAAATAAAAATAATAATCTAAAGTTACCTGGTGATTAAGAGTGTGAACTAGGCCAGTACACAGAGGTTAGCCAGTCATAAGAGAGGTCACTTACATACAGGGGCTGTTCTAGAGCATTTTAAATGGGGGGGCCAGGCTGGGGCACTTCCACAATAGAGGGTGGCCACGGGGGGGTCTATGGACTATGGTACACTATTAAGAAGTGCTAACCTGCAAATGCTATCTTATCAAATGCAATATTTATCAATGTAACCCAATGTATAGATTAAGTTCACATTTTTGAGTTGAATAAAATCAAATAAATTTTGTTAACATATGAGAAATTGTACATATTCAATTAAATAAAAACACTTAAAGGGACTTCAAGGCTTTACTCAAGTGAAAACACTTTCATCATCCTCATGAATATGCTGGGTTTCTCTCATGTCTAAAGGCTGCAACACACCAGTTTTTGTTCCGTGCTGAGTTATACAATTGAATCCTTTCATGATAAAATACAGTATACACGCTGCTAATAATTTATTAATTGTGCAGTGTGAGATTCATTGGTCATAACAGAACTTTGTGAGATCGCGATGAACTTTTTAGTGGGTATAAAGAGCGCTCTTTGCAAGTTAACTAGAGAAGGCTGACTATAATCAGCTTGCTTCCATTTAGTGAGAAAAGCCTACTCTTCACCTGAATTAGAAAAAAAAAAGCTCCTCTGGTCTTCAGTGATGCGAGGACAACGTTTGAGCGTACATGTATATCTGAGCGAGAGAGACAATTCATAAAAGAACCATGTATATTTAAAAGCACACGTCCAGTTTTGTGTGAGTGGAGGAAATCAGCGTGCGAGTGGAGATTCGTGCTCGCGTATTACATGGATCGCATAACATTATGCGCTCTCGACATTTGTCATTAAGATCACGCTATAGAAATCGCCTAAAATTAAGTATAAAGAAGAGAAGAAAGCGGCCCTAGGCAGCTGCCTACACATGCCAGGATCTGCCACTGCCAGATGCAGTTATAAATA
>NW_015656153.1:1385969-1412374 GCF_001515625.1 Sinocyclocheilus rhinocerous | reverse complement strand
GGGGCAGCCAAATTTCAGGGGGGGCCGATGCCACCCCTGGCCACCACACAGACCCGCCCCTGCATACATATACTGTAGATCTCCTAATGGTACAGTGCCAAACAACCCGTTCAGTTCTAGTGGTGAAAAAAAAATGTGACTGGTTGTGTAAAATGTTTTTGGCTAAATATACCTTTAACATGGACTACAGGGGGTAAAAATAACAAAAACGTGGCTTCTTTAAAATGCCAGTTACACATCGAAACAGGACTTGCTCTGTGCACATTTTTGTTGAAGATATCATAAGCAAATTCCATCCGGCTCTGCATTTCATCCTTACAACATGACCGTTATAACATGTATGACATGGTTCAAAGAAACTCCCCAGGGAAGGTGCGAGTTGCTCTTCTGTCTTTCAAATGCTAATCAACCTCTTATTTTTGTTTTCTTTTTTAAATTCTTGCATTTAATGTGTAAACATGGATAAAATGAAGCAGTAAGAGCATTTCCTGGAAAAAGGGTTCTGCTGTGGTATTCAATGTTATGGCACAAATGCTGTTTATATAGTTTAGCTTGTAATGAACCCAGAACATTTCTTTAATGAATGAGTAAAGGTCACAGATCAAGTCAATGCATACATGACCCTGACTGGACACTTTCCATTCAAGCAATGGATACCAGGTAGCAAAGGCAAGTCTTGTATTTTCAAGTCTTACTTACCTGTGATATTGAAGCTGGTCAAGTTGCCTTGGTACACAACAGTATTGTCTTTGTAGAGTGTGTATCTGGTGATGATGCCATTGGGTTTGAGTGGAGGGTCCCAGCGGACAGACAGAGAGTTGGGGAAAGAGATCGCAGCAGGTGAAGGAACCTCCTCTGGAACTATTAGATATAAGATATTAATAAAATGATCAAAGAGTTAATTACTTTAGTTAACTAGTAGAGACAACCGTGTAAAATAAAATTAAATAAAAAAAAGCTTTATCATGCATATTAAAAATGTAGGGGTGAATTCCAAAGGTCTGAAATTACACTAAAATATGAAAATCTTTTATTATTATTATTATTATTATTATTAATTATTTAAACTAGTCAAATAACAAATAATAATAATAAAGATTTTCATATTTTACAATGTTTTAGAAATAATTAAAGAAAACAATAAAATAAAAATATATTTAAGGTTCTGCACCATTTCAGGTCGCTAATCAAATGAAACATATTTGTGACTGACAAAGACTGCCTCAATGAGCAATTTAGGTCAAATGTGTTCTGATCAAGAGTAAGTTAAGAATGAAGTTGTTTCTGTAGGTGATATTAAAACAATGTTAAAATTTTCCCTCATGGAGAATCAATACTGTAATTTGGGTTAGTAATCAAGTCCACATCAGATCGATTTTTTTCACTCCGCAATGACCCATAATGTCATACTATCCTTTAAACAAGGCTATTTAGCCCAACTTAGATTAAAACGCTATCGACATTTTTCAACCTCTGTACTCACTGCAAAAAGAGAGAAATCTGAAAATATCAGCCTAAAAACGAGCTCATTTTATTTTGGGACCGGCTCTATTTCTACAATCAGACAGAGAAAATAATTGCTGCTGACAATTAATCTGTCTTTATTCTTGCCGTTTCATGTAGGAAAAAGGCCCTCGGTCAATAGACATGACATTTTTTTCCTCACTGACTGAGGAAGAAGGTTCTTTGTCTTGCCTGTGCGGTCAGACAGATGTGAAGGCAATAAAGAATGAGCCTGGAAGAGTTGAAAGAAAGCGAGAGGAATGATGTTTGCCGTGCTGCGCTCACGCCACAGGAGCGAGCCTCGCCGGATTGAATGAGAACGTGGAAACGGGCCGCTTGATTCTCGATTTCATACTTTTCGGCTCCACAATCAATTCTTTTTAGCCCAAACTGTCTTTAGATTTACTTCTCTGCTTGAGTGAAATGAAGAAGCTTTCATTAATCTTTCAGATGCCTTACATTAAGACAAGGCTCTCGCATGAACAATGTAACAGCAATTAAAAAGCCCATTAATCTGCATTACAGCTATTAAAGATGCATGTCATTAAAGGGGAAAGAGTTCAATCCCACACTTACCCCTGTTCCTAAAACCACTCTCTCCAAAAACGGGAATAAGAACGAGACGGGGAAATAAAAAAATAAATAAGACGGAGCAATTACAGCCTGGCATTGCACTTTGTCATCAAATTAGTTTGGAGTTTTCAAGCAAATGGCTCGGCACTATTTGAGCCCCTCTCGTCACTTTTATTATTCATCAAAGAAATGTGGGAGTCAGGACCTTCTAAATGACTTTACCCTCTTGTGGAGTGCTGAAGCCGGTGGCGAGCGGGCTCTCTCTGCACCCGGCCTGAGTGCACGTCGTTAGGGTAATACTGTAGCTGCTAAAAGGAGCCAAGCCACTTAAAGTGCCTGCGAAAGAAGAGAGGAAGTGAACGTTTCAGAGAGCAAGAGGCAAATGTCATTCTTTTCTCTTCCATATTTCAAAAAGTGGGCCTCCCCAACTCCGCTTCCTAAAAGACTTAATGCAATGGCTTTTCAAACACAGCATAATATAACCATCACTTCTGATAATAGGTCTGGATTTAAAAAGGTCTTTATTATCAAACAGTAATATCTCCTATTAACCAGACGGATGAAAAGTGATACGGCCTTGCTATTCAGGATATAGGACACTAATGATGTTATTTAATGGATAAAGTGGCTGATGCTATTTAAAGGGGGTTTCTTGCACGCTATGAAAGTCACTATCCAGCCCTGCTGTGATCAATATGCCTCTGACTTTAATTCATCGCTCAGGACTTTTACCCATTAGTGATTGTTTTTGAAGACATTAAAGACGTGGCCTCAGTTCAGTAATGTTTGTTCTCAGCTGGTCTGTTTTGATAAGGTCACATACATCCAATCAAATGATATTCTGACACATATTCACCTACCATTTGAAAGTTAGTCAGATTAGTCCCTCATTTTCAACAAACACCCTACCTAAAGTAAACAGCACATTAAAAATGAGAAAAACATGTTTTATGTCAATCACAATTAGCTTTGCACTTTGAAATGTTAGTTTCATTTAGAAACCAAACATTCAGACTATAAATATTGAAAAAAATAACAGTTCTGTGATCATTTATGAATCAGACGACCTCAGCAAGTGCTGCGTTTAATTCATTTGTAGACTTTAAAACTGGATTTATTTTTTTAATTTGTCATCCAAAATAAAGGCAGGATCCTTTAATGGAGTGTATGAGTGAATCTTTGGCTAGCTTCCACTGTATCCATGTAGCAGACAGATCTTGGAAGAGTTGGAAGGTAAACACCCCAGCCGAGCTATAATTGGCCAGGTAAGTGTAACTTTTTTTTGTCAGACGTCTTTTAATTCAATTAAGAGCCTGACCTGCTCTCCTCTCGTTACCCACTCATTTGCTTTCGGAGTTTTTATCTGCCTGTGTAATTCTGCTTTTGGTGTCACGGCTATCATAAATTAGTGCGGCTTAGGCTTGCGCAGGTTGAAGCGTGCCAAGAACAAGGCAAGAAAAAAAAGGTCTTCTTTTTACGCTTTGCCCGGAGACAGAGTATAGCCACAGTGATTGGTCATCTGAGAACGTAATCGTTGTTTCAAGATCCTCATTTGTTCTTTGAAGTAATTTCAAGTAACCAAGCAGATTTTCAGTCTATAAACTTGCAATGTCACATAGGGAACACTGCCGTGACTACAGACCGTCTGGAGCATTAATGCATTTTGCTTTTAAAGGGACAGTTCACCAAAACAACAAGAATTGTGTTATTTACACACCCTCTTGTCGTTACAAACTTTTATGACTTTATGCCATCCAAAAAACACAAACAAATGATGTTCAGCAAACTGCTCTCTTCTTTATAATGTAAGTGAATGGAGACCAGGGACTGTCATGCTCCAAAAAGAACAAAAAAGTGGTCCATAAAACTTGTGCACTCTATTCTGAGTCTTCTGAAGCCACATGATGTTCCTCGGTGTGAGGAACAAACTAAAATTAAAAACTGTTTTACTTATTCTCTGAAAATCTTGATTTACAGTCATGTTTACCATTGACTTGAATTGTATAAAACAGCCTGGGCATTCTGTCACTCTTGTTAAAAAGAAGTGTGCTTAATTGTATTTAATGTGCACTTGTAGGGTACATTACATCTTAAAGGTATATTAAAAAAAAACTGTGCACAAGTATCCTTAAAGTCACTTTCATGACTATGAAACCATGTTTTTAACACACCTAAGTACACTTAAAAAAATGCACTTTAATGTCCAATTAAAAAGCATGACAAAAGATGACGATATTTTGATGTGACTAACAAAGTACTTTATAATTTTAAATTAAATATACTAAATATTACTAATATTTAAATACATGACATACAAGTTTCAGTAGAAATTACATTAAAGTATATTTATATAAAGTACATTTGACAGTACAACTGAACCATATTTCAAAGACAATAGAAGTAATGAATGAAATTGTTGCAACTAGTCCTAACTAGTCCTAACTAACTGCATATCACATTCATTTCACACTTAAGTATGTTCTTTCCGTTATAAGCACTCTTGTTAAAAGTGCTTAAGTGAACCTTGTTAAAAGTGCTAAAGTGACTCCATGCAAGGTTTCAAAAGACATGTGGGTGAAAAAAAGACGACAATTTCCATTTTTTGGATGAACTAATTTTTTAAAGGTATTTTAGACATTTCACACAGGTTATGGTCAGTTAAAATAATAGCTGTTATTTCCCCTTCAAATTCATGACTTTATTAAGAATTAACCTGATAACTTAATGTTAAGTATGTTCTTCAAGCTATTAAAATGGCCCTGGGGTCTCTGAGACCCCAAACGGAACATGAGGGTTAAAAAGGTGTCATAGTCAAGCCCCAGGCGGATGGCGGGGCCCTTACCTGTCAGGTTCTGAGAGTGGGGGAAGGTAGCGCTGATGGGGGGTGAGGAGGGACGGTCCCGGCTGTATGCTTTCAGTACGTACTTCTCAATTACACCTCTGACCTCCGCCGGCTCCTCCCAGCTCACCTTCACACTGGAAACATTTACACTCCCAACTCTGGAGGGAGGCAGCGCACTTTGTGGAACTGTACAGGAAATAATAGGTGAGAGAGACACGTGGAGAAGCAAAGCAGGAGAAAGAGAGAGAGAGAGAGAGAGAGAGAGAGAGAGAGGGGCAAAGTAAGGGGGAGGAGAGGAACGAGTGTGTGAGAATCCAATTGGGAAGGAGAGAAAGTGTGTGTCAGGCCAAAGAAAAGCAGCACACACATTCCTTACTTTTAATAGACACAGTAAATCATATCTAACCATTAGCATAAATACAATTTATTAGAGTTGTAACTTTTTCAGCACTGATTTAATATGACTGTACATCCAGCATTCATTCTGGGCTATATTTCACGCCCATCAAGCGACGGCTTGCTTTCTCTCCAGGATTCACATTTTAGGGGGCATAAATAAAACAGTCAGACATATGCAGAAATGCAACAAGCATCATTTATGATGTGTCACAGACTACAGAATCTCTTTAACACTCGTTTATACAGTCAAAACAAGCCAGACAGCAGACGTGTGTGATATATCCACCACTGGAACGCTGGTCTGACCTATAATGCGGTGTATACACATTTAAGTAGGAAGTCCTTGTGATTCATCATCTGTACCAACAGGGTTGCTATTACAAATTACTGAGGTTTCCTTAACCAAACAACACTGCTACTGAATGGCAGGAAGTAAATGTGTAACTATACAGAGAGTGAAAAAGAAGCCTGACAGAATAAATTAAAAATGAAATCAAAATTGACCCTATTTACTTTCTTAATCTTTATTCAAAACGAATTAACTATGAATTACCTACAGTATAGCTATTTTTGATCCCCGGTTTAGCAAACTTATTCCTGATGGATAAAATCAAATCCTGTTTTCTGTTTTTCATTCAGTATCTTTAATATCAACCAGAAAATGCATCAGTTTACATAAATAAAATGGGTCGGAACAGGCAATTTACATTGTAGTAACTTTCAAATATGTCATTTAAAAATACACATTTATAACCATTAAAATAAAGCCATATTTCATAGCCCAATGTAGCTTGCAAAGTCTACTGTTTTTTTTGCTTAATTAATATGCACAATTAAATTAAATTAAATATTTAACCACTATTTGACATATCTAAGCCTCTTTGTCTCAATAAGGACACCACCACCATCTCTCTCTCTCCCAGACAGCATCTTCATCTGTAATAAGGCAGTGTGTGTGATGCATGCTCTCACCGAGAGCTTCACGATAAGCTATCTTCCAGCACATCTCATCTCCTTGACTGCTACATACATTGTGCAGATAAGAATAAAATGGGTTGGCCTGAAAACTATGACACAAACAAATATCAGTATGGAGCCTGTAGTGCTGGCTAAGTTGTAGGCCTTTTTTGTCTCAGGTGAGGAAGTAAGAGTGTGTGTGCTCAGTATAAATGACTGTAAAGTACAAATAGTAGCCAGAGTACACTGTATTTTTTGGGAACATAAACTGTACTTTATGTATTTACCTAATTACATATAAGATTACTGTAAATTACCGCTCAAAAGTTTTTTAATGTTTGTGTAAGAAACCAAGGCTGCATTTACTGTCATTGATTAAAATGACAGTAAAAACAGTAATATCGTCAAACATTATTTTGTACAATTTAAAATAACTGTTTTCTATTTGAATATATTTTCAAATGTAATTTCTTCCTGTGACTGCTGAATTTTCAGTATCATTACTCTAGTCTTCAGTGTCACATGACCCTTTAGAAATCATTATAATATGCTGATGTGGATTTATTATCAATGTTGATTATATGTACTGTATATATATTTACCCTTATTAAGGCAAGTGCATACATCAGACCGTAGGATTTTTCCAGTAAGATCCAAAGCCTAACTGCTGATATTTGACTGCTAATTGCCACCTGTCCATGCCATCACTCTGTACAAATACTCTGTACACAAAGAGAAAAAACTATTTAAAAATAAATTTGCTTTCACCCTACTATTCAGTATACCATTCATGCTCATGTATTGACAATTTAAGTTATTTCCCCTGAATGTTTCCCTCGTTGATGCGTAACCCTGCTCACAGTAACCCACAAACTGTTTCTCGCTCCATCTCCATCACTCACAAGAGAGGTACCTTGGCTATATTTGTCCGTGCGCATTAGCTAAGGTGCAGTTCTCAACAGTTTTGCAGTATTGCTGATGAAGGGGACAGCAGTAGCTGTTTTAGATATGACCTCTCCGCGCCCCTGGTGTCGTGTCTGCGCCCATCGCTGGGCTGGACATATTATGTTGTTCTTCTGTTTGGTCTTTACAATAACAAACCCCAAGCAGAAAGGACAAATCAGGCCAAACAATCGCCTGACACAGAGACAAGGCAAGCAACGTGAGGCCAAAATAGCTGCGGGTCAATGAGGCTTGGCTACCGCGCTGGTGGGGATGTGCTTGCGAAAAGGGGTCAGATGCTGCTTTTACCCGTGAAGGGCTGCAGTGTCAGGTCCTCTGCGCTCCTGTCTCTGCCCGTGTACACCAGAATGGAGTCGTTTCCCCTGCAGTTAACGCTGGTGTCAGCTGACAGGCATCCATCCAGATTGACTCTGACAGCACTGCTGGACACGGCCGCCAAGCTTACGACAGGCCCGCGTGCGAATCTAACATCCCTGATGCAGCCGCCAAAACCTGCAGCGCAGAAGAGAAGAGGATGAAAGAGAGACAAAGACAGGAGAGACAAAGGGAGAAAGATGTTTAAGTCACATTCTGAACTGGCTGGATTTATCAGAAACAACAAAAACTGTCCATAAACACTAGATAGATCGAGTAGATTAACATTTTTATCAGTTATGTCATTTTAAAACACATTTTACAGGTGCATCTCAATAAATTAGAATGTCGTGGAAAAGTTCATTTATTTCAGTAATTCAACTCAAATTGTGAAACTCGTGTATTAAATAAATTCAATGTACACAGACTGAAGTAATTTAAGTCTTTGGTTCTTTTAATTGTGATGATTTTGGCTCACATTTAACAAAAACCCACCAACTCACTATCTCAACAAATTAGAATACTCCATAAGACCAATAAAAAAAACATTTCTAGTGAATTGTTGGCCTTCTGGAAAGTATGTTCATTTACTGTACATGTACTCAATAACTTGGTAGGGTCTCCTTCTGCTTTAATTACTGCCTCAATTCGGCGTAGCATGGAGGTGATCAGTTTGTGGCACTACTGAGGTGGTATGGAAGCCCAGGTTTCTTTGACAGTGGCCTTCAGCTCATCTACATTTTTTGGTCTCTTGTTTCTCATTTTCCACTTGACAATACCCCATAGATTCTCTATGGGGTTCAGGTCTGGTGAGTTTGCTGGCCAGTCAAGCACACCAACACCATGGTCATTTAACCAACTTTTGGTGCTTTTGGCAGTGTGAGCAGGTGCCAAATCCTGCTGGAAAATGAAATCAGCATCTTCAAAAAGCTGGTCAGCAGAAGGAAGCATGAAGTGCTCCAAAATGTCTTGGTAAACGGGTGCAGTGACGTTGGTTTTCAAAAAACACAATGGACCAACACCAGCAGATGACATTGCACCCCAAATCATCACAGACTGTGGAAACTTAACACTGGACTTCAAGCAACTTGGGCTATGAGCTTCTCCACCCTTCCTCCAGACTCTAGGACCTTGGTTTCCAAATGAAATACAAAACTTGCTCTCATCTGAAAAGAGGACTTTGGACCACTGGGCAACAGTCCAGTTCTTCTCCTTAGCCCAGGTAAGACGCCTCTGATGTTGTCTGTGGTTCAGGAGTGGCTTAACAAGAGGAATATGACAACTGTAGCCAAATTCCTTGACACGTCTGTGTGTGGTGGCTCTTGATGCCTTGACCTCAGCCTCAGTCCATTCCTTGTGAAGTTCAGTCAAATTCTTGAATCGATTTTGCTTGACAATCCTCATAAGGCTGCGGTTCTCTCGGTTGGTTGTGCATCTTTTTCTTCCACACTTTTTCCTTCCGCTCAACTTTCTGTTAACATGCTTGGATACAGCACTCTGTGAACAGCCAGCTTCTTTGGCAGTGAATGTTTGTGGCTTACCCTCCTTGTGAAGGGTGTCAATGTTTGTCTTCTGGACAACTGTCAGATCAGTAGTCTTCCCCATGATTGTGTAGCCTTGTGAACCAAACTGAGAGACCATTTTTAAGGCTCAGGAAACCTTTGCAGGTGTTTTGAGTTGATTAGCTGATTGTCATGTCACCATATTCTAATTTGTTGGTGGGTTTTTGTTAAATGTGAGCCAAAATCATCACAATTAAAAGAACCAAAGACTTAAACTACTTCAGTCTGTGTGCATTGAATTTATTTAATACACGAGTTTCACAATTTGAGTTGAATTACTGAAATAAATGAACTTTTCCACGACATTCTAATTTATTGAGATGTACCTGTAATTGAAGAATTAAAAACAGAGCTCACACTCAAGTCAGAGAAATATATCAGAGGGTGCTTCCAACTTTATTGAGGTTTTCAGAATAATAAACCTACAAATAACCAGCAAGTGACTCACCGTGCAGAAGGCTGTGTTTGTTCAGAGCTGGGTGCTTTACTCCAGGTGGGACTCCCCCTAGATAGAGTGGAGAGCTGATGGTCAGAGGGCCACCCATGCCCTTTCTGTCCAGTTCATATACGTAATTGAGGCCAGCACTCGCTAACGGGCCTCTCTTCAGCACTTTTACAGTGTTCCAGCCCCCGTCACAGTAGGACAGGCCCACCCATACGCTCAACTCTGCAGTCTGTTCACCCCAACGCAACACCAAGAAGAGAAAGCCGCCCTGCATCTCCGCCTGGATGTCATGAAGACACAAACAATAGTTACAGCGATGTTTTGAAGCACTGTACATATGTATTTTAGCAAGCATATATTGCTAATTAACTGAATTACTTGCACTTAATCAGATATCAATACTTGCAAAATCTTGCAACACTGAGGTTACAGAATTAAGCACAAGTCAAGTGCCATGACTAATTTTAAGTCATGAAATCTAAATGTATCAAATTTAAACATATTTATTTCAATATGTCAATACATTTTTGTTTAATTGCAGAATTTGTGTTATTAATAATTAATTGCACTAAAGTACCTGCAAGGAAACTTAGATTAGATTTAAGCAAACTTACCAAAATGAAATCTTTCCCATCTATATCATAATCGAACAACAGCATTGCATTTAGCTGATCAGTTTTGAACTCAAATGATATTTCAAAATAATCTCCTCCAGTGAATATTTCAGGCTTGACCTTCAGAAACCCTGAATATAAAAAAATTAAAGAAATAGACTCAGTTAGAAAATCTCAATATGTGACCTGTGCTGGCAAAATGAGTCAAATTGAGCAAATTTTCAAAAATGAGTTATTTTTATTTTCAAATTCTCCATTAAAGGACCTTCAAAATGATATATGATTTCTTGGAATCGGACGAAAAATGACCGAGCTACACCTGTTTGAAGTTGACGAAGTCAGCAAAGTAACTTCTGAGAAAACTCAAGTTAAAGTTTTCTGAAGGTTCCAAAGCAAAATCACGAGCAACATTGCATTGTTTCCTCCACTTCATTTCTTAATATTAATTACTATATTAATAATCACAATATAGCCATTTTTATTTTAGCTTTCTTATTAAAAACAAAAACAGATGAAATAGAACAAATATAAGAAAGAAACAAACAGTGCATTACTTTTCTCATTTTACATCTAAACAAAAGTGATCTTTTCTTTTATTGTTAGATTAATAAAACGGACAGCCTATATATTAAGACCTACTGTAGTGCACGGATGTTACACAATCTTACGCATCAGATGTTTTCCCCCAACAGTTCTCCAAATGTTCACTTAAGACATAACAGATTATGTTTGCGTGAATAGCCTTCTTAACTACTGTAATTCTGTATATACAGTATGTGTATGTATTGGGATCGCGCGCTGGCAGAAGCACCGTTATGTACACGATTCATATGTCAGTCAGCGACGGCGTGAGAAGCAAGCAGAGAAAAAGGTACTCCTCTCAGAAAAAGTACAAATAAAGACCATTTTAGATGTTTAATTACTATTGGGAGCATTGGGATTGCTAGACGAGGGCTTTCCTGAAAACCTGAAATTCGACCAAAATCGAAATTTTTCACTTTTTTTGTCTGTAGCATGGATTTTTTTTTGCCAGCACGGGTCACATATTAACATTACAAATGATCAGACCATGTGAAAGAAGTCTAAAGTAGGAAGTACCATGTCCTAGGAAGTACGCCCCATCTTCTGAGACAGCAGGACAGCTCTCCCAGCTTTCATAGGTCTCATGTTTTTCAAGTGCTGTGTCCCAGTCCAGGGGCTCCCATGCATCAGTAGTGCCACTGGATTTCTGCACCATCACATCCCTCAAACACCCAGCAAACCCCTGCTGCACCAGTTTGGCTGGACCTGTATATATATAACAAGCACTTGCAACTCTTTGTAGATACATGGATATTGTCAATCAAAATATTTAGAGATAAATTACCAGCATCTTGTCTAAAAATGGTGAAATTCTCTGAAATCCCTCCTATGAAAACACCCATGTTCTGACCGATGATGGTGCTCCCACTTGTAGCTAATGCTGATCCTGTTGGAGGAAAAAAATATGACCTGATACCCCTGAACATGTGCCAATGCTAAATCAATACAATAATGTTCTTTTGAGACTGTTCCTGGCTGGTCTAATAATCAGAGCTGGGCGCAGCAGTATTTTAACAACTTTATTGTTATATTCCAATGGTTTCAGTTGGTGCTCTAGTGTAGATAAAGTCATATTACTCCAAAAGAGTGAATGAGATAAAGCAATCCTCCCTCTGGTGGGAAAAATCCCCCGAGACCGCTTTGAGACAGGAAGCGGGAGACTCCGCTTCACACCTCCAGCCTTAATTGAAATGTAAGTTCAGGAAAGGATAGGCTTCTTTGGCCTAATTATTCTAATCACACCATGAATGGCAATGATTAACCTTGATAATTCCTTTGCTAGAAATCTGTTCAAGTGGGGGGCTTTACAGGCACTGAATAACCGAACAGGACAGAAGTGAGGGTGCGGGGCTCGCCTATGAATATCATATGTGTGTGCATCATTACCGCTGTATTGATTGTCGACAATGATTGTTCCCACGGCCTGTTTCCTGGTAGCGATCAGATGGTGCCACTGGTTGTCATTATAGCGTCTACCTCCATCGTTGCGAGGGCTGAGGGCCACGGCTGAGGCCTAGCATCAAAAACTGAGGGTTAATCACTCGCTCATCATGAACACAACACACACACTGCACAAATGATGGCTCATCAGCAGTTTTAGGAGGAGGAGACGCTCCCCTCCCTTAGAGCTTAGGAGGTACATAAACTAATGTAGAGTAAACACTTTCAATATAAACAGGATGCAGAAATGCAATTTGATCTTGAATGTAAAGAATGAAAAATGATTCGAAATATAAAGAAATTCATATAACTAAGTTTTTGAACTAGAAAAGAAATTTGCCAAGAAAAACTTTGAATGGTTGGCTAAGCCTTGTTTGAAGGTTAAAAAAAGTTTATAAAGCATTGAAACAAATAAACAGACAGACAGAATGATAGTTCTATCATGACAACACTTGGAAGATTTTAGCATGGTAATGGATAAGACAATGCTAATGTATTTGGTATTGGCGGAATAGATCTGCTATGCTGTTGAATTGCTGCTGCTGTTGGTTATTGCTGTTGTTGTAGATTATTGCTGCTGCTGCAAAGCAAGTACAGGAACTTGCGACTGCCAATACATATGCCGATATGGTGCCATGAGCATTTAAGACATACTGCTGCTGCACAAAAAATATATATAAAATAACCCATAGCAGATCTATACAGGTGGAGCTGGGGAAGGTGGAGGGTATCAGAGGAACTCTGAAAGCGTGCAGCGAAATGCTCTAGTGAATGCTAACCAGCCATTTAAATGTAAAGCAGTAAGCTCATTGGCTGCAGATGCAACATGAACCAAGTTCTCAAAAGTCTTGTGAACAAATGTTCTGTATGTGTTTTATGGCCTTATTTCAGTGACTTTAAAATTGTAGTTTTTCACTAAGCACGCATAAACGTTGTTTTCTCAAAAACACAATCACGTACATACATGCTGCTCACATATTATTGTAGCCCAGTTTGTGCTGATTACAGTGTTATTAAACTTTAGACATTCAAATGTTTGTAAGCAACTGAAAAAAGCACAAATGTCAGGGCATGTCAAAACTTTTCCAGGCCCCAAAACACCCTCGGACCCCAGAGGGTTAACGCTGTGAATATCATCAGTTTGTGAACAACAGACAGAATGATAGATAGATAGAATGAAAGATAGATCTATAGATAGTTTATAGAGGAGAAGTTGGAGATGAAGTTGAAAAACTAGCAGCAGAATCCCTCTTGGCACAGAACTCAAGCCACTGAGGAATTCTGCCCGGAGATAGGACATTCCCCAAAAGCAGTAAATTTCATGGGCTGGCACCATCAACATAAGATGGGGTTATTATCCTGCTAAAATATGACATCATTCAGGTTCATACACTTAACAGCCTGACTGAGTGCTCTGCAGTGAAAGCACTGAGACAAAAAGTATCGCATCTCCTCTTTGTGATGAAGATTTAATGATCAAATCAATATGTGTGGATGCTGAGGGAAGTCAGCCCTGTGATATGCTTACTGCAGAGAGAGAGAGAGAGGTAGAAGAAGAAACAGCTTTAGGGAGAAGTCAGGACAGACACAACACTGCATTCCTATCCCTCCTCCCTTTGAAAGTATTCAGTGGGGCTTCTTTACGATGGGAGATCAATTCTGTCACAACAACTAAAAGCCTTTCTGAATAAAATCATCTGCCAGCAGTTTAACAGCTAACTTTAATTATGCCAGACCAAAATGTGTTTACTGAAATAATGTGTTTATTTTAGATGTTTGGAAACTAAAAAAACATTTCAGTCTTGTTCAGTGAGAGGCAGACCTGTCAACGACCTCACGATCTGAACATCTGATGCAACGTATTCAAGTTTCAGTCACGTGCCGTAAGCATCAGCTAGGGAGTCCTATAATGACTGAACCCTAAACGATCAGTCACAGCATTCATCAATTTTAAGAAAACATTGGAGCAATGCTAGAGGATATTTACACCACAAATGATCTACTTACATAAATTAATTGCTAATTGCACTCATGAATTATCAATTAGGTCTTGTTTCAAGGGAATTTTTTTTAGATAAACATACAAATACTGATATATGCTCAAAGAAATGGCTCAGCCAAAACTGAAATTCTGTTTTCATTTATTCACCCTCATGTCTTTCGTCCTTCACTTCTTTCTTCTATGCAGTACAAAAAGAGACGGATGGATGTGCTGGTCATTTTCTTCCTTGTAAGTGCATATAATTTGACCTCAAACTTGCCTTAAAAGTACCATTAAAGTCCATACTACCCATAGAAAGTGTACAATCCTATATAAAAAAGTCATATAATAGTTTTGTTTTAGAAAAAGACCAAAAGTTAAGCCATTATTCACTGAAAATCTTCTTTAGCAGTCTGGAAACCATTACGACTGATTCATTGAGACCACGAGTTGAACTCAAGAATCTGTTGAGCAAATCAGTCAGAGCATTTTTTTGGAACCAGAACAGTGATTCATTAGAAATATCCAACTCATTTAAACTATTCTATTAAGTAAGTGGTTTTCAACCTTTTTAACTCAAGGGCCAACACATTGTCCAACACATTTTTTTAAAACTCCCCCATACAGGCTAAGATATTTTCTTTAGTTTTTCTGATGCAATTTTGAGAAGGCTGCTTGTTTTTAATTTTATTTATTTTTATTACAGATAAATTAAATTAATTACCACAGTTCATTTTGTGATTTTAAAATATCCAAAATTCTTATTCTGTATGGTTTTCATTAAAAATGCATCAAGGGGGAAAAATAATTATTTCCAATTTTCATCATTTGTTTCTTCTTATTATTATTATCATTTTATTTTTAGCATTTTTTTACTTTTTACTTTTAATATCCAATTTTTTATACAAATATTTTTAAGTCATCCCTGTGGCCCCCTTGGAAATGTGCTGATATCTCTCAATTAAAATGCTTTAAAATGATCAAATACACAACGTCAAAGAATATAAACAATTAAAAACAAATGATTCAGTTGATCATTTTGAAGATAATGAAAATTCTCTCTTTAACTATAAAAACTAATGGTCAATGGAAACAGTGAGCACGGCGAAAAGAATTTACGCACTAACTCTCCAAAGAGTTAATTAAAGATGTGTTCCACAACAGTCCTATGGAAGCTGCTATAGGTTTTGGTGATGTAGTGTGTGTCATTAACATAGTGAGCAGCGTACTCTTGCTTAATAGCCCTTGAGTTTGTTTAAGATGAAATGGGCGCTGTCCATGCTACTAATGCAACTAATCATGCCCATGGGCCTTGGAGAGACCTTCTCTCCTCACTGTATGCCTGGAAACCACTCATCACTCGCTTATCTCTGAGAGACTCCGATAAGGAGACATCGGGAAAAAAACAGCATCATTTGTGACAGCCTTTACAGGAACTAAATACACTTTCATGAGACAGTGTTTCATAAAATGCTCATTAATTTCATCATTAGAAAGAGTGTGTGGGGAAGCATACCAGTTCCCTGTGTCACGCTCAATTAGCATCCCATGGTGCTAATCCCATTAGAATTGTTGAATTCGTTAATGGGGGAACTAATGGGCATGCTATCAGGGGACTTTAATTGGGCATGACACCACTTTTAGTTATAATTATCAAACTACCCCGACAAAATGTGTTTACGAATACAAAACCGGCAATATTCGGCAATGGCGCTTATTGGTGGGGAGAGTTTCTTGGTGGTCTCCTGGACACTAATGTGAAATCATCTTTCATGATTGCTTTCATCATCAGAGCAATAGACTCAACCCCGCATGCTAGTGCTGCAGAAGGCCTATTTCTCTTAAATATTGTTCACAAATCTGTCTAAATCTGTGTTAGTGAGCACTTCTCCTTTGCCGAGATAATCCATCCACCTCACAGGTGTGGCATATCAAGATGCTGATTAGACAGCATGATTTTTGCACAGGTAAAATGGGGGCAAAAACAAAAGTGTTGCATTTATAATTTTGTGCAGTGTGTATATATATATATATATATATATATATAAATATATATTAATTAGAGTAATACAAAAAAATTCTTAAAAGGGTTTCTGCATCACTTTCAAATGTTTTCAGTACTTTTGTTTAATGTTTGTGCTCAAACGCCCTTGACATATTTAGCGGACCTGTGTCAAGTGACTGTGAGAAGCTTGACATGAGAGATGACGATAAATAAAAAATTATTATTTAATCAAAATAGGGGATTGTTTTTACACCTATTGGTACAAAGATTTTTTGATGCTTTGTAATAAATTAGTTAACACTGGCCAGTATTTATCATGTAGATGTGATGCTCTCTTTTTTTTTTTAAATACCCATTTAAGAAATTATCAGAATCTGTTTCGGTATTGTTAAAACTGTAACAAAAAGTATCAGTATCATATTGATGTTTGGTATAGTCAATAAATAAATGTCAATATTAAATTTAAATTAAACATTAAAAACTAAAAACAGTCATTGTACTGTAAATGATACAATGTATCAACACTACAGTGTACTGTATGAAAAATTTGCTAAAAATGGCTAAAGACTACTTTTATCAGTGTTATTAAATTATTAGTGTCTTTAAACATTGCCTGAAAATGTAATCTAAATGTAAAAAGTGAACATGAGCATGCACTATTAAATATTCAATATCGTTAAATGAAATCGCTAATGTCAGCCGACAAACAATATGGTACTGATGTATAATACATGCCTGATGTAGAGGTTGGGATCTATTACATTTGAAGGTTTGAAGCCTTTTTTTAGTATAAACACACAGCGGTCCATGACAATGATGTACCTGAGGGTCAAAGAGGAAGTATGGACGGCCGTTGTGTATTTGCAGAGCGACATACTCCTCCTGTTCTCCAGGGGAAACCGCAAACAGCAATAGCCCCTCCTTGACGCGTGTCCGGAAACTCAGCTGCAGGCCTGGAGAGACAGTCAATGCATGTTGCATATTAATCAACTGTTTGATCAAACTATTGTACAGAAAACATTGTAAAGCTTCATGAAAGCATGTCAAAATGCATGAACACACAAAAAAATTACATTTATAAGAATGTAAGAGCAAATGACAAAATAAAAATGCCCAGATGTGTGAGAAAATGTAAGCAGCCAGTGTGAATGTGTATGAGTGTGTAATGCCTGTGAGAACAAAACATTGAGCAGTGCCTGAATGGTCCCACAGTGCCTGAGCAGATCTACCCTCTAAAGACTTTATCCCAACCAAAAAAAAAAAATCCCCCAGAACTGTTCTTAGTAAAAACCTTCCACCATCTGACCTAAAATCAGTCGTAAAAAAACACCTTTGAAGTGATATCCCTCTTCAATATAAGTTCATTAATATGTTGAGGACTGCGAGTATAAACCTACTCAAACACAGACTGCTTAGATTAAAAAGATTCCAATTAATCTATCTTTGAATCTCCAGTGGATTGAAGAGGTTGTAAGTCTGCATGGGTGACCTCATGTAGAGCAGCAAGATGTTTCTTCAGGCTTCAGATCTATACAACTGATACAGGGATTATATCATCTGAATACCAACCCTACATGACTCACTATATATGCTGGATTGAACTGATAAAACTATTATACATTGCATTTTATAGGACATATGAAATGATTAAAGTGACAATAAAGACATAATGTTGCAAAATATTTATACTTCAAATAAATACTGTTCTTTGTATGTTCTATTCACCAAGGAATCCTGAAAAAAGTATAAGAGTTTCCACAAAAATATTAGGTAGCAGAGCTGTTTTTATAATTTTGACTGTTTTTTTTTAACATTTATAATAATATACACACAAGTCACAAAACGTCACATAAAATGTGAATATACAGTGGGTACGGAAAGTATTCAGACCCCCTTAAATTTTTCACTCTTTGTTATATTGCAGCCATTTGCTAAAATCATTTAAGTTAATTTTTTTTCCTCATTAATGTACTTCAGTTTTTCTTTTTTAATAAATCTGCAAAGATGTCAACAATTCTGTGTTTTTCTGTCAATATGGGGTGCTGTGTGTACATTAATGAGGAAAAAAAATTAACTTAAATGATTTTAGCAAATGGCTGCAATATAACAAAGAGTGAAAAATTTAAGGGGGTCTGAATACTTTCCGTACCCACTGTATATAGTGGCATATGTGTGATGGGTGGATACATATACATAAAATACATTACATAAAATAAAAAAATAAATATATTTAAAAACCCACATTAAAAATGTATTTGAAATGTGAATGTGTGAATTATATTTAACTTGACAAATACATGGTTGACTTTATTGTGAGGATAGAGCACCTTAATCCAGCCCTTAAGAGGGAGATCTTGTCTCATGTTGACCAGACAGTCTCAGTCCTGTGGAGGGTGGTGGGGGCGAACCTGGATTAGAAGTTGTAGGTTCAGCAGAGCAGATCTCTCTGGGGTGATCAGCAATTTTTTGACAAGTGCTTCACATCCATCAGAACGTCTGGTCCATTACAGGAGAGGGAACGTGGAGGCTAAAGGGACATCTGTGGGATTTGAGATCTCAGTGGAGCAGCGTGGCGCTGTTCACACTGACAGGCCTGTCCAGAAAAGCTGTGGTCAGAGGTCTCTCAGGGGCAGGGCCGGTCTGAGCGGGCTGATGAGGAATGATATTCACCTCTGTGGGTCTCAAGACTAGCGCTAAGACATGGGAAAGATGTGAAGCACTTTTACATAGGGACTGTCACCACTTTGACTGAAGCCATTGATCAATTAGGGAGTGAGCTGAACTAAACTCAGGGCTTGATTTATAAAGATTTATCCGTTTGTCATTATTTAAGGAAAAAAACTGGAAATTGCAGTGCTAAATGTTAATAGAGTTAGAGGGGGAAATGGCCATTCATTTCCTGAAATTGCAAGGTCACAAAGGGTCACCCATTTATATGCACGCTCCTTAAGGAGGCAATTTAATGTCCCCGACTTCTTAGGGAGGTCCTACTAATTGCCTCGTTTTAATATAAATAAAGTCAGATTTCCCAGATATCTTAGAGCATGTGTCCAACAAAAAAGGGCTCGTGACATGACATGGTTTCGTGTTCGTTTGTGGATTATGCAGCACAGAGAGGCTGGGGAATGGAGAAGAGAAAATGGCATAAACCTCTCTGAAGGCAAGAGGGCCTCAATGTGCCGTAAAGCACTTCTCCACCACACATTCTCACCTGTGAATCACTTAAAAATGTATCACATCACACACAAAAACCCCTAAACCTTATCCTCACGTCACTCAGAGGAGGTCATCTGATGTTTGCCTTCTCTGTCACATCACACTGACCAATCTGATAACTTAAAGCAATGCCTTCCGAGCTTTTAACGCAATTAAAGCGCAAGTAATCTAAACAAATGGCAAGCTGAAGGATTTTTGCATTAGTAGATGAAACGGAACATGTATTCATTTGGAACTCAATTGCCCAATTATGTTTGTAAACAAAAGTATAATTGCCCTTTGTCTAATCATGGAAGTCATTAATACATCAGTATGGAGAAGAGTGAGGAATGGAGTGAGAGATGAATAAACAGTGATTAGGGCAGAGCGATGGGGTTGGAGCAGTCCACATGAACAGTTGAAAATGCTTTAGGAGTGGAAAGAAAAGTTAGTTTGGAACCAACACAAATCAATAGAAATGTCAAGAGAGTTTACATTTAGTCTTGATGGTAATAATTGTTCATGAAGTTTTAAACTACTTAACTGCTCATTAGCACCAGCCTGAAACACAATTGTCGGTATGCAAATTAAGGCACTTGTACATTTCCACATTACAATGGACACACATACATGTGAATGTACTCTATTTGTCCCTGGAAGCCTTATATTGCATTAACAGTGACTACGATTACATGGACATCAGTAATCTAATTATTTATCTTATTCTGAATAAGACAATATTATGATTAAAGGGGTCCTATTATGCTCTTTTACAAAGTCTTGATTTTGTTTTGGGGGTGTACTAGAACAGGCTCTCATACTAGGTTGTTCGAAAAACATAATTTTTCACATATTTTACATTATTACAACACCTCTCTCCTCAGTCTGGCATGAACGGCTCAAATAGTTCCTGTTTCAAATGAAGGCCCGCCTTCTGAAATACAAAATGTGCTGCGATTGGTTAGCTGGGCCAGTGTGTGCTGCGATTGGTTAGCTGGGCCAGTGTGTGCTGCGATTGGTTAGCTGGGCCAGTGTGTGTTGCCATTGGTTAGCTGGGCCAGTGTGTGTTGTGATTGGCAGCACTCGGCGTCTGGTCGGGAAATGTCATGCCCCTTACCATAGCCGTCTGCGAGCTTCAGTGTAAATATTGCGTCAAAATCAAATCAATTTGAGCGTGATTTAAACCCGGATGATTGTAACCACTCTAAGTTCGTCTGCCTTGGGAAAGCTAGCGTGTCTCTGACATAGTGATAACACTCGTTGCCTTCTCTAGTGCAGCTCAACTAGGTCTCGTCCCATTCGTCGATATTTGTGATATCACAAATCCCGGAAAATGTGCGTTGTAGTCCAAACGAGTCGTTCATTGTAGTTTTTGAAAATTGATTTCTGTTAAATAAAATAACTCCTTTTGAATTGGACTTTGAGCTTTGTAACTTTGCAGATCTTTTTTATGCTCAAACAGCAACATTACAGACTAACTAAAGTTGAAAAAGTGAAAAAGCATAATAGGACCCCCGTGTTTACATGAGTTGCTTTTAGAATATTCCTTTTATGTTCCCGTTTTACATGTTATAGTACATAGATCGATTATTGGCACATGATTACATCCCCACACAACGCCATCCGACGTCCCCTCCAGAATTTCACGTATCAACATACAGTTCCTTATAGTTCGTCTTCGTTATGGTGCCATATACAGTTTTGGCTGTTTAATTTTTTTTTTTTTACGATTTATTTTTGGCGGTTTTGCCTTTTATTTGATAGGACAGTAGTTAGACAGGAAGTGAAGTGTGAGAGAGAGAGAGGGGTGTGGAATGGGAAAGGTCCGCGAGCCGGGACTCGAACATGGGAAGCCCGAAGCGCACCAGTGCTACATGTCGACGCGCTGCCCACGAGTGTCACGGTCAAGGTGTGTGGAGGCAGGCAGGATGACGAGGACGACAAGGATTCAAATAAGGATATTTAATGTAGAGACAACAAGGCAGATTCGGGTAGATGAGACACACACACTCAGGGTAACATTCACAATAGCCGACAATACTAGAATACACGAGACAGGAACTTATAGGGCAGATAACGAGGGGCAGACAGGTGAGCACACTGAGGATAATTAACTAATGATTGAACGGGCTAAACCAACAAAAGGGGAAGAAACCACAACAGTCCACAGGGGTGTTACAACGAGGTGTTTCATTTTTAATTTTACGAAAGCTTCAAGTGCAGTTAATTATTTGTCATGCTATATGTGCGAAGATGATGGCATTGTTGAAGCCATGCTCTTTTGTTTGCCGTCAAACGGTTGACCACTGCCATGTTTGTAAAGTCGGTAATAGTGTGATTAAGGTATATAAATGTCTATACTGCACTTCGATAACGCGACTAAAATAGGAATACACCACATGTCTTAATTCGATTTATGTTTACTTCGAGTATGACTTTAGCCGGATTAAGGTAATCAAAAATCTCTGTTTACATGGTACATTCTTAATCAGAGTATAGTCTTAATCATGTTAAAATCGGAATATTGTTGTCCATGTAAACGTACTCAGTATAGCAATCAATATTAATTTAATGTTTTTCTGTCAGCTGATCATATTCAATAATAATTTTTAAGTTCAACAAGAATTTATATATTATTTGACAATTTTCATAATTTCCAAATCACATCAACTAAAATTTTGGTCACATTTACCTTTATTTGGTGAAATTTTGACTTCGAAACACAGTCATTTCAACATGAATCGATGTAGGCAAAAATTTCCCACGTAGATTTCGCAACAGGTTCAAGTTAGTTTATGCAAATTTGCAGTGTTGTGATTCAGCTGTGTGAGCTTTGCATTGCTACTCTATTGACAACCAACATTTTTTGCTTTCTAAATTTTGTAGAAAATTTGCTAATGCGACCTTAAGAAGATTGCTTTTATTCTGTGTTTAGTTTCGCATTTAGTTTCGGACCAACCAGAATACATGTTTGTTGGTTGTCTACACAGCATCAATATTTGCTCTCTACAATCGATATGAAATCAAAATTTTTCCAATTTACATGAATACACGTTACTGGTTTTATATTGAATCAGTGCATGTTTTTTGAAAAAAAAAAAAAAAAAAAAATAATGAATAAATACATTAAATAATAATAATTAATAAATACATTAATAAATTAAATAATAATAATAAGTTTTCGTGTAATCTTTGATCGATCTCTGAAACAACTCTCCTTTTATGTAAATAAAATGGGTACTGATCTGCATTTCATAATCAATTGTGCATTTCGAGGCACATAGAGCATCGATGAGACCCCATACCTGTGAAATCAGTGTTGACAGGCAAAGTAGAGCTGGGAAATCTGAAGTAGCCACTCCCTGTGAAGCGTCTCCCCCTTATAACCTGACCCTGAGCATCAGACAAAGACACATCTGTCCGTTCCACATGGTACAGAGGTGGAGGCCCGTTGAGCTCGGCCGAGGCATCCCAGGAAATCTTCATCGTAGTCATATTGCAGGGGCCCTCAGACCTGTCGGAGCTATCATAACAGAAAAGAGGAAAGGAATGGAGAGATATGAGAATGAAAAAAAGAGATGTGCATTTATAGTCATCGCTCAGTTTCATGCATGCTGCTGTAATGATCTAATGGGGCTCTCATGTAGGCTGAGAGGAGGTAAATTACCTCGGCCTGACACATTCTCTGTGCATTTAGCCCACTCTGCCTGTCAGGCCGTTCACACCAGCAGCGCTAATAAAAACCCTCCATAGGGAATGGACGTGTTGTCTTCCAAGGCCCATCACGGCACACAAGTCATAAATTACACTCAATCAATAGCACTTGAGTCTATATAATTGAAACTCTGATATCATTTCAAATCCCTCCCGCTGATTTAATAGGATTTGTGTGAAGTCTCACTGGACATTTATCGTTTTTGCCTTAAAACATAAGGCGGTAAAAATGAAGTGTGACTGACGTGGCTTTACGTGCCCTTAAGTACTACAAAGGAAGTGATTATTCATGAAGAGTCTGCAGGTGGTGGAAACTCATTAAAGGGACAGTTCACCCAAAAATGATAATTCTGTCAAATTTACAGAAGCAGCAATTTGTGAATGAATTGTTCTTTTTAGTAGCATCTTTTTAATGAATTGATCCAGTTCAGAAAATGTATCATAATATTTAAAATAGCCCAGGATATTCTTCAAAACATTTATATTAAAAATAATCATAAAGGTTTGGATGACATGAGGGCGAGTAAATGATAACATAATTTTCATATTTTTTTCCAGTAAAACTCTTGATAAAAACATTTTTTTTCTTAATGTATTATAGGCAAAATGAAAACAACACAGTAGTGCAGCTTGTTTAAGCAATTCATCTTTTCTTTTTCAAACCAGCACATTTAATGTTTTGACATGGCTCACGGGCTCAGCAAAAAGGTTAATACTGTCTTCATCATATTAATGACCAAGTCAAAGACAGACATGTCTAGCACCAATTACAGCCTGGCCTGAGTGTTTGCTGTATTTATACAGCTTGACATTTTCCGTGGAACTATAATACTTATTTCTGTAACAGGAAAAGTATTGATTTATGCATAATTGTCTAACCCTCTCAGCTGGAGGGGAATATATGCACACAATATTTCGAGTCAATGCAATGTGTACAGGCGGGATACACTTGTTCTGCTTGTCTTTATGGATGTAATATACATAAAACATTACCATCAACTCTTGATTAGCTGTTCACATTTCAACAAGATCAATAACGGCAGTGTGCTTCCTTTTTAAAATGCTACAGGCTTATGTACTCATCAGAGAGGGCATGTGCGCTCAAAAAAGAATTATGGTACCTTTTCCATATTATGGATATTTGTTGAACATTTTTGAGCAGTATAATCTAAAATAATACACACACACACACACACACACACACACACAGTTTATTCAAAAAGAAAATTAATTTAAATTGTAATAATATTTCACAATATTAATGTTTTTACTGTATTACTGATCAAATAAATGCAGACTTTGGAAGCATAAGAGGTTTTTAAAAACAAACAAACAAACAAAAAACACCTTACAGTTCCCACTCTTTTGAATGGTAGTGTACATAAGAAAATTGTCTTAAAATGAATCTTGCATCTGACAAGGCTATAAATTGTGGGTTTTATGCATTTGAACAAATCACGGCAGCTTGCCAACCAACAATTAAATGGATTGTGCACAATGATTTTGAATAGTTACTCTCTTGCTATGCATGCAGAAATTTATTTGATCTGTGTCACATTCTGCCTTGTTGATTAATGTAATTTTCATTGATTTATATGGAACCAAAACCTTGACCTCAACCAGGAACAAAATATCAAATATTGTGTTTGCTGAGATCTTTCCAGTCTGTTCAATGAAACCTGACATTGCAGTGCATATTAGTAAAGATAAATAAAAAACAATTATATATTGCCTTAAAGAATGTGAATTAAAAGACAAATCTGACTCATAAAGTTCAAATTATTGGAAACAAACTGTTTATCTCCACTACTGTGTTCTATAGCTATGAGAACCATTAATCTACAGTTTAATCATTCTGCTATGAAGATATGAATAACTCCGCTCTCCGCTCATTTCAGTGGTGTGCTATTTAAAGCAATTTGATGTCATTCCACTCTGAGAAAGCAGATGCTGACTTCTCGGTTTGAACAGATGGTAATTCTGTCTAATAGTGCATTGATGTAATAGTGATGTGCATTGTGTATACAGACAGTCATAAAACGGAGGTAAGGCTCAAATAAATTGCAATCATCAACATTAAATCCTGGCAGAAAAGTGGGTGAAAACAAGGCTTGAGGGAGACATAGTCTTGAGTGGTCCAGACAACAGGTTGTGTTGGGTTAGTCAGCGTGCTGTTTGTTCAGACATACGGGAGGTGTGTATGGACGTTAAGAGCAGCTTGTGTGGGAGCAGAATATTAATGAATTAGAGACATGGCAAACTCAGCTTAAGTGGTCGTAAAATGAGCTTTCATATGAAAAATAAAGAAAAAAAAAGCAACACAATGGTATTAAAGTTGTAATCCGACAATTAAGGACACAGCAAACCAGTGTAACTTACCTGGCCTCGGTCTTGGCTAAGCCTGAGGTACATCACCGTCTCCTCCATTATGATGTAAAACATAAAAACAAAAATGAGCAATTCTGGCTCCACCTATCAGGGCCGGACTGGGACGCAATTTCAGGCCGGGAAATCTCACACTCATCCAGGCCACACAGAAAAAAAAAGATGCCAAAATGGTACATTTTGGGGTACAACAGCTTGTCACTGGAGCAGTAGCCTTAAAAGAACATCTTTGTACCTGTTTTACCCTAATAGGTACATATTAGTACCTTACAGTAATTCGTACACATAAGGTACTAATATTTAGGCCATTTAGGCCTTTTTAAGGGTACTGCTCCAGTGACAAGCTGTTGTACCCCAAAAGGTACAATTTTGGCCCCCTTTTTCTGAATATAGCCTATACACCCCTACAAATTCTGAAACCACAGATAACCCTATTATTTAAATGGCCATCACATAAAAAGGTCTAAATCCTTGGTCTGGGGCCCTGGAAAATAATTAAAGGTTGTTTCTTGAACTCCCTTTTCCTTTTATTCATTTTCCCCAATATCTCTGTCTCTCCCTTTTTTTCTTGTACCCGTCACTTCTTCACCAGCAGGTCTACTGTTAGGATTAGAACTGTGTCCACCTTGTTGCAAAACGACCACCTCACTGAAATTTGTTATCACAGAATGTTATTTATCTTAAAATGACTTAAATACCCGAGATTTAACAAACCTTTATTTCATACAAATATATCAAAACACATTTTCTAAAGTGCCTAAATGTCAAAATCAGTACAATATCTTTTTTGAAAAATCCTAATGCTGAACACACTATTGCATTATTAGGCTGTGATATTTTTGTGTTGCTGTCTGCTCAAGCTCCCTCCCTTCCTATACAATAAATCCATGA
>NW_015656153.1:1372799-1385712 GCF_001515625.1 Sinocyclocheilus rhinocerous | reverse complement strand
AATTTGTTATCACAGAATGTTATTTATCTTAAAATGACTTAAATACCCGAGATTTAACAAACCTTTATTTCATACAAATATATCAAAACACATTTTCTAAAGTGCCTAAATGTCAAAATCAGTACAATATCTTTTTTGAAAAATCCTAATGCTGAACACACTATTGCATTATTAGGCTGTGATATTTTTGCGTTGCTGTATGCTCAAGCTCCATCCCTTCCTATACAATAAATCCATTTGAATATCTGTCTGCTAAATTTATTAATGTAACTTTCCAATTGATAATGATGTCCTTTAGCAGGGGCGGCGCCAGAAAATTTTGAACGCAGGTGCTGAAGGGGTGCTAGATCATTGACAGGGGGAGCTGGGCAATTAATAGTAAATATAACCAAAACAGGTTATTATTATTTTTTTATATGAATAATAAAAAAAAATCTAAGGAAAACTCACCTACTCGATTTTGTAATATTCTCTAATTATATAGTCTGTATGAAAAGGTGCATTTTTATTAAAGGCACGTCCATGTGGAGATGGCGAGTCAGCGTCGGCATTCGACAACTTCATCTTTGCACCCGACACTGACTCAGAAAGCACTAGTTTATTAATAAATAATTAAAATGTCGTCTTTTCTCCAGACACATTCATAATCACTTTGCCGGTGCTTTGAGGCAATTGCTTTATGCGCGAGCTTGAGCGCCATCCGGTGTCTGGAGAGTCTCCGATCCCGATCCGGAACCCCTCCGCCGGCAGTTCCCGAGTCAAGAAAGCCGGCCGTTCCCGAGTCCAGTCAGCCGGCAGTAAATGTGGCAAGCCGAAAGGATGCTAATGTGGCAAGCCCGAAGGATGCTAATGTGGCAAGCCCCAAGGACGCAAGATGAATAAATTCCTTGGTTTCTGTACTCTTGGTCTCCTCGTTCCTTGCTCCGTGTTCCTGCACCGTAGCAGATCGTGACATTACTAGGTATACTTGAAACTTTCAGGCAGGTGTATTGAGGCAAGTTGGAGCTAAACTCTGCAGGACACCGACCCTCCAGGACCGAGTTTGGTGACCCCTGATGTAGGGTGACCATACGTCCTCTTTTTCCCGGACATGTCCTGTTTTCGGACCTAAAAAATTGCGTCCGGCCGGGATTTCTAAATCGCCCAAAATGTCTGGGATTCGGCTTTTGCTTTCTACAGTCGCCATTCATTGTGTGCGTTTTTGTTTAAGAGCCCTGCGAGGGACTGTTTTATTAATCCCACTCCCACCGAATTTCTGACCATTACTGCCCGCTCCCGTGATTTTTGTGTCCAGTCCCACCTGCTCCCGCAAACATTCTAATATTGCATAGAATGTTCGCACATCAAGGAGCCGCCATCAATATGCGGAGTATTTAAATCTCTTTTGAATGAGCACTCGCTGTTCACTTTCACTTTCGATTTAGCGATCACGCGCGTTCTGTGTAAAGGAAGATCAGATATTTGTCAATGAGCTCAGGATCTGTTGAGCAGCAAATCCTCCAGCATGATCTGTCAGTCATCTCTCCTCTCAACCTGTGATCAGTGAAATCTGACTCCTGCAGCTCGTGTTGGATGCAGGGTTGTCAACACCACTTTTTTTTTTCAATGGAATTGGGATACTTTTAAACTCCATGGGTTGAATTGGAAACTCCAAGTTTCCATGGGTTGAACTGATTTTCCCTGTTTGAAATGTTGCATAAATTACATTTGACTGAAATGCTTGCATTGAAACATTTTGCATTCTGTGATAAAACTGTGCTACAGTAGGTGGACAACCAGAGTGTGCTTTTTACCGCCGTGGGCGCCGCCGCCGCCGCGTCTGCAAAATGCATTTGCAGCTTTTGACCGCTGAGTGGCGCTTTAACCACAAGTTATCAAGTAAACGCTTCAAAACGCATTTTCATAAATAGCCGTCAGCTTTGCCTTGCCGATGTGTTACATTTGACGGATGCAGTCGGCGGAAAATTAAAGAAAAACACTGTAGTTAAAATATTTCATATTCACAGATGCAAATTTAGTACTTATAAAGTTATGTGCGTTTCTCATTTAGAACAAATTCAAGCAGGATAAATGTCAATGAGCGCCTGTGCTTATATTTACGCTAAGCTAAAAATATTAAATATTAATAATAACAATAACTAAAAAAAACACAAAAAAAACCAACGGGCAGTGGGCCAAATCAGCTGCCAGGCCACCGGGAATTCGCCCGGTGCTCCCGATAGACCGGTCCGCAGTCCGACAGAGCGCTAATCGGGAACCTCTGGTGGCTCAATTAGGAAATATTTTTTACTCGTATATATAAAATATAATTCTTTTTTTGTTTTTGACATTATTTGATTAATGTTTTGTTTTATTTTTATTTTTGTGTTATTTTTGTTTTGTTTTGTTCATCCAGATTTTGCAGCCCTCCAGGACCGAGTTTGGTGACCCCTGATGTAGGGTGACCATACGTCCTCTTTTTCCCGGACATGTCCTGTTTTCGGACCTAAAAAATTGCGTCCGGCCGGGATTTCTAAATCGCCCAAAATGTCTGGGATTCGGCTTTTGCTTTCTACAGTCGCCATTCATTGTGTGCGTTTTTGTTTAAGAGCCCTGCGAGGGACTGTTTTATTAATCCCACTCCCACCGAATTTCTGACCATTACTGCCCGCTCCCGTGATTTTTGTGTCCAGTCCCACCTGCTCCCGCAAACATTCTAATATTGCATAGAATGTTCGCACATCAAGGAGCCGCCATCAATATGCGGAGTATTTAAATCTCTTTTGAATGAGCACTCGCTGTTCACTTTCACTTTCGATTTAGCGATCACGCGCGTTCTGTGTAAAGGAAGATCAGATATTTGTCAATGAGCTCAGGATCTGTTGAGCAGCAAATCCTCCAGCATGATCTGTCAGTCATCTCTCCTCTCAACCTGTGATCAGTGAAATCTGACTCCTGCAGCTCGTGTTGGATGCAGGGTTGTCAACACCACTTTTTTTTTTCAATGGAATTGGGATACTTTTAAACTCCATGGGTTGAATTGGAAACTCCAAGTTTCCATGGGTTGAACTGATTTTCCCTGTTTGAAATGTTGCATAAATTACATTTGACTGAAATGCTTGCATTGAAACATTTTGCATTCTGTGATAAAACTGTGCTACAGTAGGTGGACAACCAGAGTGTGCTTTTTACCGCCGTGGGCGCCGCCGCCGCCGCGTCTGCAAAATGCATTTGCAGCTTTTGACCGCTGAGTGGCGCTTTAACCACAAGTTATCAAGTAAACGCTTCAAAACGCATTTTCATAAATAGCCGTCAGCTTTGCCTTGCCGATGTGTTACATTTGACGGATGCAGTCGGCGGAAAATTAAAGAAAAACACTGTAGTTAAAATATTTCATATTCACAGATGCAAATTTAGTACTTATAAAGTTATGTGCTGCGTTTTTGTTTAAGAGCCCTGCGAGGGACTGTTTTATTAATCCCACTCCCACCGAATTTCTGACCATTACTGCCCGCTCCCGTGATTTTTGTGTCCAGTCCCACCTGCTCCCGCAAACATTCTAATATTGCATAGAATGTTCGCACATCAAGGAGCCGCCATCAATATGCGGAGTATTTAAATCTCTTTTGAATGAGCACTCGCTGTTCACTTTCACTTTCGATTTAGCGATCACGCGCGTTCTGTGTAAAGGAAGATCAGATATTTGTCAATGAGCTCAGGATCTGTTGAGCAGCAAATCCTCCAGCATGATCTGTCAGTCATCTCTCCTCTCAACCTGTGATCAGTGAAATCTGACTCCTGCAGCTCGTGTTGGATGCAGGGTTGTCAACACCACTTTTTTTTTTCAATGGAATTGGGATACTTTTAAACTCCATGGGTTGAATTGGAAACTCCAAGTTTCCATGGGTTGAACTGATTTTCCCTGTTTGAAATGTTGCATAAATTACATTTGACTGAAATGCTTGCATTGAAACATTTTGCATTCTGTGATAAAACTGTGCTACAGTAGGTGGACAACCAGAGTGTGCTTTTTACCGCCGTGGGCGCCGCCGCCGCCGCGTCTGCAAAATGCATTTGCAGCTTTTGACCGCTGAGTGGCGCTTTAACCACAAGTTATCAAGTAAACGCTTCAAAACGCATTTTCATAAATAGCCGTCAGCTTTGCCTTGCCGATGTGTTACATTTGACGGATGCAGTCGGCGGAAAATTAAAGAAAAACACTGTAGTTAAAATATTTCATATTCACAGATGCAAATTTAGTACTTATAAAGTTATGTGCGTTTCTCATTTAGAACAAATTCAAGCAGGATAAATGTCAATGAGCGCCTGTGCTTATATTTACGCTAAGCTAAAAATATTAAATATTAATAATAACAATAACTAAAAAAAACACAAAAAAAACCAACGGGCAGTGGGCCAAATCAGCTGCCAGGCCACCGGGAATTCGCCCGGTGCTCCCGATAGACCGGTCCGCAGTCCGACAGAGCGCTAATCGGGAACCTCTGGTGGCTCAATTAGGAAATATTTTTTACTCGTATATATAAAATATAATTCTTTTTTTGTTTTTGACATTATTTGATTAATGTTTTGTTTTATTTTTATTTTTGTGTTATTTTTGTTTTGTTTTGTTCATCCAGATTTTGCAGAGTAACAAAGGTGTACAAAATTGTTTAAAAACAGTTCTTAAGCTCAAACACTTATCAGTATTACAATAAACTGCATACTGAATGTTCAGCAATTATTAATGTGGTATAAACTGAAATTTGGCAATTTTGTAAATAAATAGTAGATGTGTGATCCTCCAGCATAACACATGGATTAAAGATTAGGCAAAGTCTTGTAATAGGCAGTTAAAACCCCCTTTGTTACACTACGCATTTGTAGAACACATGAAACTGGCCCATCTTACCCCATATATGTATTTTCATCTTAGCCTTTCCAGATTTGTCCTTTTCTTAATTGTACAGGAAGGCAGTATACTTTTTGACAATGACCAGCCTCATTTCCCCCTTCAGTTTTTTCCCTTTGCCTTTATTTTGCCATTTACACATCGGCTCACGTGACTGCTTAATGAGTTAAACCAACCCCTCAGTCAAGATTCTTCACTCCGCTTCTTACTACTTCATTTGCGGCCCAAGCCGAGAAATTCATTGTGCAGCAGTAAAAACAATTTACTGTTAATTACAAGGAGAAAAATGTGCCGTAGCGCTCTCCCCGATTGTCATGAATCACCGCACACTCCCGGAGATTTATAAGGAATATGTAAGTAGGATGAATTAGCAGGGTTTAATAACAGAGGCACAAATCATGCAGCCTTCAAGGGCCTTTAATTGATACAGTGGAATGTGATGGGCATGAATCAGTCAGGCTCGCAGCGCTGCTGTAACATATGGTCAGCTCAATATGCTGCAGCCGATGGAGCTGCCGATGTCATCTTCTGTTTATAGGGTTATTACTGAAGGTTTTTTCATCAGCATAGGGTATCGGTAGTTATATTTAAGGACACAAATGAGTATTTGCTTTGATTCTTGCTGATCTTTGAGTCTACTTGTACTTCTGTTTTCATTGATTGTGTGTGTGTGTGAGTGTGTGTGTGTGTGTTTTAATGATGTCATCAGCGACTAGTCGACTTTCATCACATAAAAGTCGACTTTAAAATATCAGAAGTTGTTCAACCCCTAGTATATAGTTACTATATAAAAGGCGGCAGCAAGAGTGAGAGAGGAAAAAAGAGAGACAGACAGAGAGAGAGAGAGAACAGAAAAGCCTGATAAAAAATAAAATGGTGTTCTTGATGATACACTTTCAGAATTGCGCATGGAACGAACCTCCCTCTCTCTGACTGCTTGACTATTCAAAATTCATCAATTTTAAAGTATGAAAATAATAGAGATAACCTGAGAGTGAATCTAAAATAGCTTTAGTTTGTATTCCTTTGAGATAAAAGACTTCCTCTCTCAATTGAGAGCAGGGCAGACCATATGTGCTCCAGTTCACCGATGGGTTTACGTACACAATTAAAGGTGGTCTGGCCCGGCCTTCACCGAGGGAGACCTATTCAACAAACTGACTATGAGCAATGACAGACACTTTCCATTAAAGGCACTTCATTAATATTAACATAAGAATTAACACCTATTCAGGTTTTTCTCCTTTCAACGACAACATATATCTGAGTGCTCACACGTAATTGGATGTTGAGTGCCCACACACACATACTGTGTGTGTACTCCATTATAAACCGTGAATTTTTAAAAGTAGAACAGTTGGGATTGGTTCTTATAGTTTGGATTGGTTCTTATATCAGGGATGATACAGCATTGCTGAAAGAGAATTTTAAACCAGTCGGTAAACGACATAAATTAGAATGAAGCGAATCTGCAGCAAAGATTCAGAAAATTAAAAACATAAGATCGAAGGCTGCTAGTAAGGTACACTGATGTAGATTCTAGGAATGGTACTGACCGGCACACAGTAACTGTAAAACTGTACTCCTCATAGGCCTTCAGTCCTCCTGCCGTGTAACTCTGCTCCTGTGCTGATCCACTGTACAGCACCTAAAACATGAAAACATACGAGTACAGTTTAAAATATATAGAAATAGATATAGATAAACACAGCACTAATAAATCGCAAGCACACAATTTCACACTTAAAGATGACCTGAAACTGTTTTTAGACACTTAAACTAAGACAACAATGTCAGAGCCAAGGTCTATTTGTTATCATTTAAACCATGGTGCTCACATGGACACTGCCAGTTTGAATCAAGTTCACATCATTTGTCTCCTTCTCCCCATTTTCTGTCTTTTCTCAACTGAACATACAACAAAAGTGAAGTAGCTAAAATTGTTATTCATAATAACAAGTCAACTACAATTAACCTAACCTTTATGAAAATACAGTCAGTTACACTAGAAGACAGTAATAAAACCTGCCCTGTAAAAAAAAGTTTTCTATTAAATTTAAGGTTAAAACACACACACACACACACACACACACACACACACACACACAAAAACAGGCAGTGTTTGCCAGAAATTGACCATAAATCACTGTGACTGCGATACTGTGATATTTTATGCAATAAACAAACATGAACTAAAGGACTACAAATTTGAAACAAACACCTTAACATACATTACTGATAACAAAATTATTTATACAAAATATAATCATATGTGATGCATTAAGCAGAGAGTTCAGGTAATGTCCTTTTTTACACCATTTTTACACCGTTTTACACCATAAATTACATTGTAATTCATAGTTTCACTTTCAAAAACCAATATATTTAACAATTTTTTATAGTAGAATTACATATAATGTGATGTTAAATCCATTTACACTTTTACAGAGTCTGACTTTAGCATTTTCATAGCATTTTTCCATAAAAAAAAAATTATTATTATTTTATTTTATTTCTTTTTTTTTACAGTTTAGCCATCTATTAAAAATAAAAGGACTTTTGGGCATACTTTTGAGTGGTGATGTACATGAATTGGTGAATATACTGTTTAAACCTTTTCACGGAAATTTAAAGGGGTCATATGATGCAATTAAAATTTTTCCTTTCTCTTTGAAGTGTTACAAGCTCTTGGTGCATAAAGAAGAAACCTTAAACCGCATAAACACATTTCATTACACCAAATACACAAAATAATGTTATTTTTAGCAACATCATATGACCCCTTTAATCATAAGAATTAACTATAACAAACAATTTGAAACAACAATGTGACGAGAGGGGCGGGGCCGAGAGCCGTGGGAACGGAGCGAGGCCGGTGGAGTAAATGCTAATGCACGACACCTGCGCCACTCACCGGTCTCGAGTCTCACGGAGGAGCTCCGGAAGGATAAAGGAGGAGTGACGACAGTGTTGGACGAGAGAGGACCAGGCCTGGAGTTTATTTTGTGTTTTGTGTGCGGCAGTCGTCCGCGAGGGGCTGCTGCTTTACTTTCGTTTTGTGTTTGTTTTATTATTAAATGGTTTAAATATTCGCCGTTCCCGCCTCCTTCTTCCCGTGACTACGAACGTTGTTACAAACAATTTGCTAAATAAATAGTTTTTCCCAATTTTTCAAGGTAAAGAGAGGAACAACCTAGGAAAGCATGTTTGATTATTTCCTCAGATTACTCAGCTGTATAATAAGGCAGAATAATACAATATGGAAAAAAACAGCGAAGTAGCATTTAGAAAAGCTGTTTTGAAAACAGCGGAACAGTACTCAGTAAGTACATGCAATATTTCAGCAACTGATCATGTCAATGGGAGTTCTTACAACCGCTCATAAGAGGTACACATGTAGACACGCAACACAAAGATCACACCTTCAGAGCTTTCGATACCTGCCTGACCTGACATATTTATTAAAAAAGTTCATATCTGCAGGTTACTGATTGAAAACATCATCAATGCTAACATACACTTATCAAACTAATTAAGATCTAAGATAATGAAATCCAATTAAAAAGAGGATTGTTCAGGAAAAGTAATCTCAAAAAACATCCTTGAAACATTTGCCACGAAGACAGGAAAGGTGATCCTGATATGGAAAACAGTGCTTTAAATACAGACTAACATGCGGAAGATGGCGCTACTTTAACCTTTAAAGGTTTGCTACCCGAACGAAGACAAAAAAACACAAAGATTCACATGAGTAATAGAGGAGACCTTTTTGGACAGTTCAGCCCACGCCACATGCATACTGGGACACAAGGCACAAGCTATGGAAATATAAAACTGGACAGAAATGAAGGTTACTGGGGATTAAAAAAAAATTCCTTTTTTCATTTCAATGGAAACTTGCAACTTTCTTTATCAATACAGCAACACATATCAATGAAAGAAGGAGAAAAAAATGTAAGAACTGGAGCAATAGGAAGTGTTCTGTGTGATGGATGAAGCAAAGTACAACACAATATAGCCACAGAAGCTTCAAAGCTGTGTGCCAACACATCAGAATGTTCTGGCAGTGGCCCTTTTCTATCAAAAAAAAAAGTTGAATGTGCTGAAATGGATACCTGTGTTACTATAGGTGGAGCATATGGGTTGGACATTTGTTCTTGGTGAAGGTTGACTCTGTACTCAGTCACTTCGCCCCTGACGTCTTTGTCCTGTGGCGTCTCCCAGCTCACTCTGAGTGAGGACGAGGACACAGGGGACACATGAGGAGAGGGCATGTACTCTGGCACTGTGGAGCAGCACAAATAATTCATCAAAACAATAAAACCGTTTCTTAATCAGCATTTTTGTCTTCCTATCCAGCAAATGAATGTTCTTGAGATGAAAATGTACGTTATTTATTTGTCTGTTTGCATGTTTGCTTTGTTTGTAGAGAATACTGCAATTAAGTTTCTTAATTTTGTTTTTTAGCATTTTAAGCATAAACCTAACAAGACGTAACAAACAAACAAATAAATAAATAATAATAATACTTGTTGGATAGGGTAAAAAAAAAAAAAATAAATACTGGGAAAACACTGATACAATTTTATTCAATTTTTTCCATTTGGGAAGCATAATTTATAAATTCTCATTTTTTTATTTGTTAATACTGGCAAACTGATTCCGCTCTACACTGTTTAATCCTGACTTATTTCAAACAGCTTTTGGGTTATCCTCTTAACACAAGCTTTGACAAGGAAATCCGCAAACTCAAGTGCATCTCGTCAAACAAAAACATGGCGAGAAATAAAAATAGTAAAGTACACCTCCCTCCAAGTGTCAAAATATAGAGAGGAAGTTGACAGAAACACTACATGGAACTTCAGCTGTCTTCTTTTTAAATAAAATAGAAAGCCTGGACGGGCTCCTTCCTGTGAAGCACTTGTGGTGAAAATGTATCCCACATAAACAATCCCTCACATGTTTATGCTAATTCCCAGTTTCCGTTTTTCAGGAACTGTCATTCTATGCTGTAACACTAGCCACCAATTCTTTCTCTGCTTAATAAGCATCTCCTCAAAATCAATTCTCCAGGGCTCCCATCTAAATAAAGACCGAAGATGCAGGATTTTCTCTGCGGAATGGAACCGTGTTTGTGGCCTATGAAATGCAATACTTGTTTATTTCAAACTGTTTTGAGTGTTGTTCAATATAATTTGTTTCATAATCTCTTCGGATATAAAACAAAATGAAAAGAGCCATCCCCAACCAAAACTTAATACACAGTTTCATATCATTTTATAGTTATAATCACCACAGTTTAGTAAAAAACAACTTTAAATGGCTTTCTTTGATAGCACAAAGTGTGTTCGACTGACCTCCTTCTGCAGTTCGCCCCATGGCCCACTCTGACAGGGTACTGGCGGCCATGTTAACTGTGAGCACTCTGAAGCGGTAGGTGGAAAAGGGTTCTAGATTGGACACAACTGCACTGCTCTCAGGCAGGGTTAGAGCGTTCTCATTGGCCGAACTCATCGACGGCCGTGGGTTCAGCCAGCCACTACTGAGGAAAACCCTTTGCTCTGGACCGTAACTGGTGGCGTTTCTCTGCGACTCATTCAGTAGCTGCATAAAAAGCTCATACCTGATAATTATACCTGGAGAGAGAAAGAAAGAGATGCATGAAACATACATAGGCCAGTACCTTCTTCCACAATCCCTTATTAAGCCTCAGACAGAAGCAGATGATATTGAGATGTAAAACTGGCCATTGACAATACACAATTACAGCTGCTGCATGAAATTATGCAGAAAAGAGAGGCAGACAGAGAGAATCAGATAGACACAATTAAACGGAGAGGAAATTCATTGAGAGAATCCTCTAAGGGCACTTTATAATGGTCCATGTTAATGAGCTAATTTGGCAAAAAGCATGATAACTGGCATTAAAAGTCATTGATATACAGAGGGCTATTTTGCGACGCTTTCAATGGCGCGAGGCACAATACATAATTGTATGCAGCAATCAACTGTTTTAAATGTGAAATGTTTCTTTGCGGCGCGCAGTCCCATCAGTTTATATTGCGAAATGAAGCATGGGCTGAGCCTTAATCAAGCCTCTTGGTTGTAGATTAAAGTTCGTAAGGAATTAATTTTCATCCCGGCTGAGATCAAATGGCATCTCTATAATAGTATTTCTCATTATTGTAATGATGTAGCTGGAGACGGCTAAAAAGGAAGCTACGGCAAAGTAGAAGAGCATTTCAGCTCTGCCGTATGCATTTAGGAATCACTGTTAAATAAAATCATGTCTAACAATATTACTACTCCCTATAAATAAAACAGGAGAGTGAAATTTGGGGACTGATCTGAATATGTAAATGAAAAAGACAACGTTACTTTCAACATGTTTAACATCTAGTACTGTTTCAGTGTGGGGTTAGGAATTCAAAAGCTGATTATTTTAATTTATTTAATTTCTTTCAGAATATTAGGTCTGGTGGAAGACAAAAACAGATACAAAATGGGGGAAAAAATACCACAAAAATATGTAAAAATCAGGGGTAGTGATCATTTTAACAACAAAAACATAACATGTACCCTATGAATATTTAAAACGGTTTGTATATGACAGTGGTTCTCAACCAGGAGGCTATATATTTGTTTTATAAAATAAAACAAATATAAATTAGGTGTAAATTGAATATTTATCTTTTTCCCCCTCAAAAACTATTGTTTTATTAAAGTACAAACTGTTATTAAAACTTCTGGACCCAAAAATAATTGTGGTTAAGTAATTTAATATATTGACTATTTCTGGATTCAAAAAAGTTTGAAAACAAGCAGCTTTGTCATAATTACAGCAGAACTTCCTGAACTATTTAGAATATTATTATAGCTTACACGAGGGGCCCACAGATATTGTGTTGGACAATGTGGGCCTTCAAGTCAAAAAGGTTTAGAACCACTGCACATATGCATGTCTTAATGTGGGCTGCCTATTTTTCAAAGTGCCCCTGTCAAAAATGATCTAAAACAGTGAGAAATGCTCTAAGTGTGTCAATACCATTAGGTAACCTTGGAGGTTCCCAGTCCACTTTGAGTTGAGAGGACCCTAAGGTTGTGATTGTGGGTGCAGGCTGCTGCTGAGGAGGTATCTGAGCGGTAAGTATGATCAGACTCTTGCTGCGAGCGCAGCCTCCGTTAGTGCAAGCCTGCAGACTGAAGATGTATCGAGTAAAGGGTTGCAGCTCCTCAGCGGTAGCCTCTGTTTGAAGTCCTGTGTAGTGGATCCTCTCTTCTCCGGTCAGATCATGTATCGAACTCAGGGTAAAGCTGTCCACTGGACCAGTGGTGTTCAAAGGCTCCGTCCAGTTAAAGGAGGCACTGGTGGGCTTGGCTCGACCCACAAGGGTTAATTGGAGTTCTTCTTGCTCAGGTACAGCAGACAGAGTGCATAAGCTGACTGTGGCACTTCTGGTGTTAGCACGGATATTACTGGTGATGAGCTGGTAAGAGTATGCCATGTAAGGAGACAAATCAGCATCTGTGTAATGCATAGTTCCTGTGTGAGAAAGAGAACAAGGAAGCTGTCAAACAAATTGTGGTACTGATCACAATATGTTAATTGTCAATTAATTAACAATAATGCTTAAAAGTTGGGGGTCAGTAAGATTAAATAAAAAAAAGTCTCTAATGCTCACCAAAGCTGCATTTATTTGATTAAAAAATACAGTAAAAACAGTAATATTGTGAAATATTATTACAACTTAAAATATCTGTTTTCTATTTTAATATGTTTTAAAATGTAGCTAATTTATTCTCATTACAATATGCTGGTTTGATGCTCAAGAAACATTTCTTTTTATTATCAATGTTGAAAAAAGTTGCTGCTTAAAGGGGTCATATGATGCTTTTTTAAAGATCATTATTTTGTGTATTTGGTGTAACAGAATATGTTGACATACTTTAATGTTCAAAAAACACATTATTTTTCAAATACTGTACATTATTGTAAGTCCTCTATGCCCCGCCTCTCTCAAACAC
>NW_015656153.1:1363685-1372685 GCF_001515625.1 Sinocyclocheilus rhinocerous | reverse complement strand
AGCCGTTTTAGGGGGGCGTGGCAGAGTCTTAACTTTGATAAAGAATATCTCTTTGGTTTTGAGACTTTAGTCTTTGCAACTTCAGGGATCTTATCTATGCACAATCAGCTTGTAACACTCCAAAGAGAAAGGAAAACTTGAAATCGCATCATATGACCCCTTTAATATTTTGTGGAAAGCGTGATACTTTTTTCAGGATTCTCTGATGAATATTTCAAACAAAGCAATTATTAGTAATACAAATTTTCTGTAATGTTATAAATGTCTTTACTATCACTTCTGAATTGAATGCATCCTTGCTGAATAAAGGTATTAATTTTAATTTAAACCACAACTTTTGAACGGTAGTGTATATGAATGTTCAAAAAATCACTTTTTAATGCACATGTGCCATGTTCTTAGAAATGTACTCTTTGTATTCATGTTTATTGTTGTATAGTTTAAAAAACAACAACTTTCAAACATTTATTTTTTTCAGGTTTCAATTGAATGACATTTTTGAAATGTCACGAGGTGTCATCAAGTATTAAGTAATAATATATTTTCCCCACACTTTGAATGTGAGTGTACACATTTTAGTCATAATTTTTTTAATATTTAAAAATATATATTTTCTTAACTTTTTTTTAACAAATATCATTAATAATTCATAAAAAATCATTATGTTTTTGGGGAGTCGCACCACACGACATTTTGCAACTTTAACTAATCTTGCCTTGTCATAAAAAGGTCAAATCAACACAGTCATGAGTGTCTGCAGGGGTCTTTTCTATGAAATAATGTAAATCTTTCAATATGATTGTGTCACAATTGTTTAGGACATAGAGTTAAATTATCATTTAATTCCAGAACACAATCATATTTTATATACTCGGACAAAGACATTTGACACTAACTGAATGGGTGCTGGCTGTGGCTGATGTGGATGATCTCTGAGTCTCGAAGCACTGTGTACATCAGTTCATTGCTGTTGGGGGAGTCAGGGGCTCTCCAGCTCAGCTCTATAGCTGTGGAGTTCAGAACCCGGCCGAGGGGAGGAGGCTGCTGCTGGGGATCTGAACAGGAGTGGGAGAGTGTAAGCCGATACATATTGGTGAAAAATCTGCATTGTGAAACAGAACTAAAGAAGTGGAAGACACAAGGTTAAAGCACCAAAGCCGCTAGCTAACAGGGAAAATGGACTATGAATATACTAGAGCAACAATCATTTGTTACATGTAAAAATGCTAACTTAATAAAAACACTGTATGGAGGGGCACATTAGGGCTTTAAGAGTCTCCGTAAGGTTAAGTGCTGTATGCTCTAAACACATACAGACCCATAAACAGGTCACCTTACAGTATACATGCTGAATGTTTATAATGTAGATATGCACTGAACCCAGGAATGGCGTAAGATCATGAGAGAGATATATATCTATATTAAATAGAAATGTTCAGCTAAAACATAAGGATGCAACATGATTAAATTTGCGTGTCAGCTCCTGGGCAAGTATTTTGAATAAAGTATGTAATAAATTCCACAGTCCAACGCAAATACCACAGCAATTGAGTGACGGCAGTGAGTTCTGACCTTAGGTATGCCTTTCTTGCATTAAACTTACAAAGCAATTTGACTATATTGGGGAAATCTGCATTTAAATTACAGTCACTACAATAAAGAAACTCTGTGATGTGATCTATAAGAGGCATTTTCCTGTTTTTGAGCCAAATGATTTTAAAATTTAACTACTAAAGCAGGGACTTTAGTTCAAATAAAGCTCCTTAAAATTATATGGTTTGATTTTTCTTTTCTATGTTAAAATATTTCCTACTGAAACCGTAGGCTGGAATATATCAAAGGGCTTGTCCTTTTATTAGCTGATAGCCTTTCATGAATGCCAAATTTTGATATCATGGGATAATGCTGATTAGAAAGAAATGTTATATGTATATGTTAAATGTTATCTGTATATGTTATTTAATGTTGAAAAATATCAATGAAGAACAGTTCAGTGTCATTTAAATTTATTTGTATTGCTCTATGTATCATTATGCTTATATTTACATAGATAAATATTTTATTTTTTTATTCATCAGTGTTGTTATTGTTAACTAAAACTATAAAAAAGTATTTAAAAAAATTTACGAAAATAACAAATGTTGCCTTGGCAAATAAGTTAAATAAAATAAACGTAGGTTTTTGAAGTACTAAAAAAGAAAAATATTTTAAAGAATAAAAAAATATAAATAATTTATAAAAATAAAAATAATACTTAAAAAAATAAAATTTAAATGAAAACTGAAATGCTGTTATAAAAAGAAAAGCTAATTCAATATATATAAAATAATGCAGCTATTAATACATATTTAAAGTACATACAGTATTGATTCAGACCTTTACTGCAGCCCAGGTAGTTGTTTGGATCCATTTGACTGGCTCCCTTCACACAGATGTCACATTTATCTCCAGTCAAATATGGCTTGCACAGACACTGCCCTGTCTGGGGGTGGCACATGCCATCGAATCCCCCGACAGGATCACATCCACACAGCTCACACCTAGACACATGGAGATCACAAGAGACACAAAAACCATTTTCATAAGATAAAAAACAGCATCACTTCTTGTGACATTGTCCATGTCTGTAGAGGACATGAAATCAGGTAATTAACCAAGAGTAACAAATCCAGCTCTATTTACAAAAAACTGTGAGTCTCTCTCCGACTAGCTAAGAGACGAAGAGTTGCAAAAAGTGAATGTGTGCGTGTTAGTGCGTGTTACTTTGACTAAATGGAGGCATTCACAGATGCACCTGTCAGTGACACTTTTGAGAGGGGTGTAGGGGATGGAGGAGGAAAGGCCCTGAGGGGCCAGCAGCGGGTGATGTGGGGGCCAAGCGCCTGACACCCTCGAAAGCAGCTGATAAAAGCCACAGACTCTTAATGAGCTGAAAATTTGTTCTGTCAACTACAGGGGCGTTTTGGGCTAAGCCACCCGTTTCCCAATGCGGTTCGACCTTGACTCCTCGGAAGGAGACAGTGAACTTTTTTTTCTCTTCGTCATGCAAAAACGAAGCCAATTGAGGTATCAAATTCTGTGATCAGTACCAATATTGCGAAGTTCCACATGCTTACATTCTCCATATTTGAAATACACCAATAGCTTGCAGCTATCAAAGTAAATGACTCCAGATTGCGCCTCGACGTTTGTCTGGAACAGGTGTTGCAAACAGAGCTGGAAAGTTTGCAGTCAAGGAATTAAGCAAGTTTGACTAGCAACAGGAAAAAACAGTGAGCAGATATGACCTACACTTCTGTAAAATAAAACTGGCTTTTCCCAACCAAGGTTAAATGATTAGCCAAGCACCACTTTCCATGTAGCCTATGCCTGTCATTTGCTGTGATGGCTAATCTTCCCTAACCATATTGTGGGTTTTTAACTACCTCTATTAGGTGGTCTGCAGCGAACGACCCAATATAAGAAAACAAAATAAGATGCATCGTCTTAGTGATTTGGGGGTGGACAAATGAGTTTATAATATTTAGATCAAGAAATCTTTATTGTGTAGGATCTCCTGATGCAGTTCAAGCTTCCCCTCTAATCAGTTTAAATAGTTCATTTTTCATCCTTACCGGGCGAACGAGTGCAGCTGGATGGATTGCGTATGCAGTGATCTGTCACGACTCGTATGGATTAACAATTTGTGATGTCCGGTAGCCCTGTTGTTGATGCATCGAAAACACGCGCTCATGCTATTTGCATCTCACCAGCCAACAATTAATGTTCTCCCTGCCTACTGTGCATCCCAACATCATATTTTTTATTTTGAGGGGGAAAACGCTTAAAAGGTAAACAATGGTTGATATGGGAAGCGTTGACGATGTCCCCCACTGTTCCTTTTATTCACCCAGCGTGGCTGGAGTAGTTAAATATCTCCTGCAAGCCTTCAGGAAGGTCATTCAATGAGACTTCAACCAAACCAAGACTTAAATATAAAAATCATCAAAAGAAAATCTGCCGTGTGTAGGAAACGAAAAAAAAAAGAAGAAAAATAATTTTCCAATCCACTGACTCTCAAGAATGCCAAGTTTTCCATCCCCAACTTAGGCCATATGTTCAAGCTGGGGAGCTGCTTTGGAGTATATCATTAAGACAGCTAACATATGATGTATTTACAACCTAATTGATGTATCCAACAAATCAACTATGCAGAGAGTATTAAAATGCAGCCTCGTTTAGAGGCGGGAGACTTTAATGGCTAATTTGACCTTTGCTGGCTATGTCTGAACCCGTGGGCCAGTAAGTAGCTAACTGGCTCAAATCGCTATGAAAAGTGATGTGCATGATTTTCTAAATGGGCTTTATTCACTAGTGTTCAGTCTCGGTGACGGGAGGGAGGTCTGGAGTAATTTTCGACGGTGATTTACACGGTTCTTTTTTACTTGAAGATATATCTTGCTGCATGGTAATAAATGAAAACGTCTTTCTCGAACATGACCGAGATAAAGGTGTTGGACCATGGCACTGACCTGCCAACACTTGGGTTAAAGCCAAAGAAGAGATCCTGGCACTGGTCGCATCTGCGACCGGTCAGTGATGGGTGACCACACACACACTGCCCTGAGTGGGCAGCACACACCTGCCCCACTGCTCCGACCGAGTGATATTCACACACTTCACACTCGCTGAGTCCCTCCTCAGACAGGAAGAAACCTGCATGATGTGATGTTACGCATATTTTATTGTGAGCTCTCAGTTACTTCCTTTTTTGCGATCATCATGAAAAAATAAATAAAGTAAAATAAATCTTTAAAAAAAGAACTCCCTTAGCCCTAGTAGACCCAAATATAGAAACTAACTGTGAAACAATTATTTAACCTTTTAAATGTTGTTGTAGGAGGCCTCTAATACAGAAATAAATGTGTTTTTACATTTTTTACATTTTAGTCAGTTTTTAGGGAAATGTTGTAATATTGCAACATTGGGCTCTTTGGGTAGCAGAATTTCAGTGATTTTACTCACTGTCTGAACAAATGTAGAGAACATCTAAAGGTTCATTTGCAGGGTGAAATGCTTCTGTAACCCCATTACAATAGTCTATATGTATACACACTAATAATCACACAATAATGATAAATTATCTCATATTTTTATGAAAAATAAACATTTATTATAAAAAAAATATATGTTTTGATTATATTTACAAAACCTGATGAACTGAATGAAAGCTTTCAAATATTCTTCATGACTTGACTTTAAAACATTCTTCTCTTGTATCACAGTCCATCTCAAAGTCACTGTTTCCATTGTGGACAGCATCAGTGATATATCATACACATATGATGAGACGGTCTTTCTTGGCTGGTGACATTCTGAAATGGAAAAAAACAATGATTATTTTCCAGGCTAAAAATATCAGTGCAAATTGATCCCAAACATACTTACACATTTTAAAGAATTCACCCATTCACAGAATTCACACATTCCACATAATTCACACAATATGGTCTGATAGCTTAATGTGCCCTTTACTTATCATGCTAATAGCACTTATACCCCCCACATTCCAAAACATTATCACCTGTCTCTCATGCAGCAAGCAGATATTTGGGCAAACAAGCAAAGGATCAGTTAAATACATTTTATAAATAATAAGATACAGATGGTTTAAAATATTGCTACACAAATACTTTCAAATTATTGAAGAAATAATTTATTCTTCAACTTGAACTTATCCATCAATAAAAAAAAAATCATAAAATCTTGATTGAATATCAAAATGGTAACAAAAAAGACATTTAAAACTTGTGAGTGATCAAAAACAGTATGTTTCTATTAGTATTTTTTCACATGGAACAGATGAGAAGTGCAATTCATCCATGTAATGTGTAAGGTGCACAGGCAAATTTTGCTACCCCTTTAACCCAACGTTGCAAAATTACAACACTGACATAACAAGCTCAAAATCTAAAATGATCAATGCATTCAACAATACCTTAATATCAACATGATCTACACATATTAATAATCACAGAAAAAAAAAATATTTTAGGCATTTTACTTACTTGAATGTAGATTTTTCCAGTCCAGTAAAACAAGATGATGTGCTTCATGGGAAGTTTGCAGGTTGTGTTTATGGCCAGGTAAATATTTTTAAAATCTAGCATCCAATAGCATTGCAAGGTTGAAGAATAGGACCCATTAGTTGTACCCGATCTAAATATTCCCTCACAGTTTATTAGTAATGAGTGACAGTAAAGACTTTTACGTTGTTACGAAAAACTATTTCAAATAAATGCTGTTCTTTTGGACTTTCTGTTCTTAAAATACCCTGAAAAAATGATTGCAGCATAACTGTTTTCAACATTGAAAATAATGAAAAATTAGCAAATTAGCATATTAGAATGATTTCTAAAGGATCACGTGACACTGGTGACTGAGTATCGAGAGTAAGAGTATTACTTAGTATTATAAAAAAAATGAATTGTTTTATTACGTCTTAAATTGATTTTTCCGTACATTTCTGCCATATGTACATTTAATTGACAGTCACCACTGATAAGCTACCACTAAATATTGTAGAAACTTAATTTGCTGTAAAGTTGCTTTGCAATGATTTGTATCGTGAAAAGCGCTGTACAAATAAACTTGACTTGAGTTGTGTAAATGTGGTCTTAGAGAAAAAAAAAACATGAGCAGCTTTATTTTAATCAAGCTAAAACTGATGTTGTAATATTACAACAGTGGGCCTTACAGGGAAAATAAGGATTTAGCATAGCTTTAAAAATAATTATTACAGAAATAACACAATTTTAAAGAATATACTTAAATGTGAACTGAATGTAATGTTTATGAACACTTAATTTCATATTATTTACATATAAAAGAAAATTTATTTTAGTTTAAATATATGCAATTAGTTGAACTTAAAAGTTTTTTGACCAACCTAAAGTACATCTTAGTATGTAACTTTAAAATAACTTTTATTGTCTTGAAATATACACTTTTGTGTGTCATGTATTTGTAATTTCACATTTTTAATGATGAATTTGTAATTTAATACTTTTAGAACATTAACTATAATTGTAAAAATGGACAAATTATTTTCAGCAGTTCCATAGTTCTACAGAAGAAAGTCATACCGTTTTGGAATGATATGAGGGTGAGTAAATGATGACAGAAACTTCATGTTTGGGTGAACTGTCCCTATAGCGAGAAAAACACCTGCTCAGATATTCTGCCTATAATCTCCTTTTGGCCTTCACAGAAAAGTCAAGTAGGTATTAATTTTTGAGTGAAATGTTCCTTTAAGATTGTCCTGGTCCACTTTCCGTCTATATCTTCTTAAGAATAAAGTATGAGTTGAATCTCAAGGGCTCCGTCAGGCTCCTGCACACATCAATCAGACAGGGGGCGCTGAGTTTGAGATGTTTCAATCACAGGCTGTTTCCCTTCCGGTGAAATACGACAGAGTGGCTCCGTGAGGGGAGCCGGGGGAGGGCCTGCAGAAACACAGTCATCAGTCCCCCACCCTCCTCCAAATGGATCTCCCTCCGCTCCCTGTGCTTTCAATTTACTCCTGCCAGCCCCACTCTCCGTACACATGCTTTATGTGCCGGCATGGGCGGCCGAGGCTCTGGTGAGCAGCAGGTACGCCTGCATTATTTCATCATGTGTGGAGGGGCACAAGCTAGGGGAGGGCTGGCCATACATCCTTGTCTGGTTATCGTGTGAGCTTAGCGCCCTCATATCATATGCATAGGCTCATTGGTGGATGTTGGGAAGCATGGTTTCCCTGCTGGAAAAAATAGCCTAGACCAAATGCAAGTTTAAAAAATATTTTGGGCAATTTCATACTGGTTTGACTGGTTACCTATCATGGCTAACTTTGAAAAAGAAGTGTGCTTAGCTGTACTGAATACGCACTTGTAATGTACTTCAGATCTTAAAAATATATTTACCAAAAAATTTACTATTAATAATGAAATAATGGCTCGTTTCCACTGAGTGGTGCAGTACAGTACAGTTCAGTACAGTACGATTCGGTACGGGTATCCCTGATCCAGCTTGCGTTTCCACTGCCAACAGTACCCTTCTTGATAGGCGTGGTGTATGCCGGAAAGTAGCGATCAACGATAAAGCACGACAACAAGCACAACTCTGCCTCTTTTTGTTAAATGTCAGTTTTAATGAACAATAATAGCCATTATAAAAGTAAAAGTACAAAGTATAACAGGCTTATCTAAGAGGAAATAAAGACAAAAGCAAACAATTCAGTCAAACTTATGCTACAAAGTCAGCGCTGTACTACAGTAAAGTTCAAAATAAATATATAAAGTTAACCGTAACTTTGTGCTCAGCCAAAATGATATGACCAGGAATAAATAATAGATTCATGAGACCTCGAATGCCTGTTAAATATAGCCTACCCAAAACAAATTGTATCTTGTGTTTAATCACTACAGAGACATCAGAGCCAGCGGCAAATGTCGGAAGGACTAGTCGAGCTATGGCTGCTCTATGCGGATACATGAGCACTGAGCGCCCGGTGATCGCCTGGAGCTCCGAAATCGGCATATCAAATTTTCAAATAGGTGCTATTCTTTATAAATAAACCACAGATTTGAGTTTTAAACAATTACATTCTCACCTGAAAAACTCTTAAAACTACATTTCATGACACAATAACAGTAATATTTAGAAAATTACACAGGTTTTTGGGCAATGACGTTTCACAAGTCCACAAGAATGCATATTGAGAAACGGCTATTGTATGTGTGAAAATATAAAATTATAAAATGCACAGTTATATTTTTTTGTGTTTGCGCACTCTGATGTAAATAAGCCCAACACTCATGAACAGCAAAGCGGAACGAGTGAAAGACGCTTTATCCCCTTGTATCACACAAAAGTGACGATTCTAGTCAACCAATCAACGTTCTGCAGTGAGTTTAGCTCCACCCTTTTGGTACCCTTTGCTGTGCTAGGTACCCCAACGGAAGGGTACCAAAAAAGTGG
>NW_015656153.1:1350569-1363099 GCF_001515625.1 Sinocyclocheilus rhinocerous | reverse complement strand
GGTTTTTGGGCAATGACGTTTCACAAGTCCACAAGAATGCATATTGAGAAACGGCTATTGTATGTGTGAAAATATAAAATTATAAAATGCACAGTTATATTTTTTTGTGTTTGCGCACTCTGATGTAAATAAGCCCAACACTCATGAACAGCAAAGCGGAACGAGTGAAAGACGCTTTATCCCCTTGTATCACACAAAAGTGACGATTCTAGTCAATCAATCAACCAACGTTCTGAAGTGAGTTTAGCTCCACCCTTTTGATACCCTTTGCTGTGCTAGGTACCCCAACGGAAGGGTACCAAAAAAGTGGTACGGTACGGTTCGCTATTTTGGTACCATTCACAACTTCTGACAGTGGAAACGGAAATAATTGCGTACCGTACTGTACTGTACCGAACCGTACCGCTCAGTGGAAACGAGCCATAAAAAGCCACTTAAGTGTACCTAAAGACAGTACACTTTCATACTTTCACACACTATTTCACAAGATATTTTCACATTTTATTCTACAACATAAAATACATCAGTAATACCCACAGGGGCAACAGAGGTTGTTGGGGCTTTAACTCATACTTTCCAACTTGCAGATTTTAAATAAAGTGTAAAAGAGTTGTTTGATGCTTAGTGGTAGTGATGTTGAAGTCATGCGACCGTGGTGTAATTAATTTACAGCCTAACTTTAGCTTTCTACTTCTATTATAGACATCAAAATTCATAAAAGTTGTGTCAATTTGTAAAGATCGTCTTGATGACCGCGGATGAAAACTAGCCATTGGCTAAATTCGGTACAATGCATGAAATGGAAACATTTATATTACAATTATTATTAAATTATTATTAAAATTGTACATGGTCCCTTTTCAAATAAAGTTTAATAATAATAATAATGAACAAAGCATGTAAGAATCATAAGCGTTTGATGGTCAGTTATTTTCAGCAAAAATCCAAAAGCCAATGTAAAAATCCGATTGACTTTATGTTGAGGGAACCAGGGTAATGCCAACTACTGCATTGGCCTACAAAAATGTCATCCCTGCAGCACTTCATTGAGGGTTTGTCCTGTATTTATGTATCTATGTCTTTATGAACGACATGTCAGAAGCAATGGCGAAAACAGAATAAATAACAAAAGTCATATGATTATCAAGAAGCTATACAAGCCATTTAAGGTTAATACTAGACAAAAAATCTAAAATACATTCAGGTGATACTTTTTAAATACACCAGTTAAACATATCTCTGAATAAAATAGTTGTCTATTTATGTTAAAAACAGTACAGTCCAATTAAAAAAATGTTTAAGAGTGATTGCAGTTTGACATGGAAGGCATAATGGTGGTGGTTCACCTTTTAATAAATAAATGTCTTGTATACCCTAAACAGCACCTACTGTAGAAAACAACTTGATCATACCTAGATTTTAAATTAATAAAAAATCTTCTTATACTAGGATTAATTTCATGTAGATTATATCTATGACATTGATTCATCCATTCATTTTTAAATTACACTACCATATACAGTAGAAGACCTCAAGCTAATTCACAGACTAATATGCACAACATTTCTAATTTAAATCATGTGGTCTTTAAGATGGTCTAAACTATTCGTTTTATCAGCAGGGTTTAAGGGTTGTGCTCAACTTTTTTAATGGACAATACAGTATTAGAACAGGATCAACTATCCAAATTACTATAGGGACATGTCTTTACAGTACTCTAAAGGAGAAGTAGCTTTTTGGAATTGAAAGACTGTGCTTGGTGTGCAAATGTGCAAGTTGGTTTTACAGTAAACACTGAGGGTTAATCTTCATTACGAAGACAAAGGGACCAACTGGTACAGCTGGTCTAGCCACACTGACCCTTGAGCCCCTGGCAGTGCACTTCTAGCACTTACTATGCTGCAAAGAATAAGGGAAGTGCAAACATTTCCACCCCCTGAAGAGCACTTGAGTCATGAGGCCAGCGCTGGCCAAACAACCAATGAGGGGGTTGATTGAGGGTACACGAGGAATGGTCTGTAGCTATGCTAGCTAAACGCCATCGGCCAAAGTGACTGCCAAACACACTCAATTCCCAGGCACAATCTTGGGAAAAAGGAATAGCAAAACAATGCAGCAGCTTGCAGAGCCAAGAACAAAATGCGAGGGAGTCAGAGAGAAAAAGAAGAGAGTGCTTTGTAATTCAAAAGATGTTTACACAGATACTTCAAATACGATGAGCAATGGCTAGAAATCACGGTAAACAACAAAAGCGATGACTTCACTGGCATTGCCAACACAGTATAATGAGCTTAGAAAATACACCATCTACCTTGTAAATACACACATAGTAAGATATACAAATCAGACTGAAAGCACCAACCTGGTTTACAGGTTCCATAGTCTCGGTCGTAGCGTGTGGGCAGGCAGAAGCATTGACCGCTAACAGGGTCGCACACGGTTGCAGGCACGGTGTCCATGTGGTCACAGTGACATGGTTGACATCCATGCATGGCGTTGGCAGAACTCAAGTTGTAGGTGTGAGGGGAGCATCGATTACACCGCAGTCCCTCTACGTTGTTTTTACACATGCATTGGCCCGTGGTCTTGTCGCAAATATCTGAGCCGTTCACCGTGCCCCTGAGCTCACACTGGCAAGGCAGACAGCCCAAAGGGCTGCTGCCGCACAGACTGTGGTATCCATCCCGGCACACGTCACACCGCCGGCCCTCTGTGTGAGGTTTGCACTTACACTGTCCGGTTACCGCATCACAGGAGGTACCAGAAAAGGATCCGTTTGGACTGCAGTCGCAGGGCAGGCAGACTCCACTGCCGTTCAGACTGTAGAAGTGAGGGATGCAGGTGTCACAGAGGAAGCCTTGTACGCCATCTTTGCACTCGCACTGGCCGGCGAAAGGATTACAGAACTGGTGTAGAGAACCCCCGTGGGTCGCAGCCACAGGGACTGCAGCCATCGGGATCTGTGCGACTGAGGAATTTGAAGCCGTAGTTACAACGGTCACAGGTTAGACCTAAGTATAAAAAGAGGAGACCACTATCAGTGCTATTCTCAACCAGGACCCCAGGAGGTACGTAAAGGGATAGTTAACCCAAAAATGTACTCACCCCCATCCGTTTTTATTTCTTTTATTAGATATTTATATTTATTTGATATTTATTTCTTATGTTGAACATAAAAGAAGATATTTTGAAGAATGCTGGTAATCAACAGTTGTTAGTCCCCATTGACTTCCACAGTATTTATTTCTCTAATATGGAAGTCAATAGGGACCAACAACTGTTTGGTTCTTCAAAATATCTTGTGTGTCCAACATACTGTAAGAAAGAAACTTATACAGGCTTGGAACGACATGAAGGTGAGTAAATGATGACATAATTTTTGGGTGAACTATTCCTTTAAGCAGGTTTCAGAAGCTACCTAGAAAGATTTAAATGATGCTTTGTTAAATTTATAGAACAAAAATAGTAACTTTAAATCTTTCAATTTAAGAAGATAAGAGCTGTGGCCATAGCCAATGATTTTGCATTACCTTGGTTATTACTACCAGTATTCCATTTCATTTATTCCTTCAACTATTTTAGCAAAAATAATTTAGGTGTAATTGCAAATTTCAAATTATATTTAGATATTTACTCAATTTCCACTCTGAAGTGGAAACAAACTTCCATTACATTCCATTTCCGAAAAGAAAACATGATGTGAAAATGTGCAAGTCAATTTATGTGGACCATAGTAACAAGAAAAGATGGGCATATGTGTTTTCTTTTTGCAGATTGCAGCATTTCATTTATCTTTGTTCAACTAAAGTTTTTCAAATTCACCTTACTATCCACAAACCACCAACCTCAACATCTGAAATTATTTGGCCTTGGCCTTTACATAATAACCTACATTTCACTGTAGTACAGAGTAAACAAATAAATAAATCAGTGAAATATTACACAAGGAATAAAAAACGAAATTGGTAATGTCATCATTAAGTGAGCCCCTTTCCCAATGATGAATGACTCACCTCGGGCATAACACTTAATTTCTCTAAAAGGAAAATAAATAAATTAAGAGACCCAAGAAAGGCAATGGAAGGGAAAAAAAAATAAATAAAAAAACCATGAGGCTAAAAAAGACTTACAGCTCATTTGGAGACCCTAAAAAGTGGTCTATGTGGAATCAAATCATATCAAGTTTTTTAAAATGTGTGCGGTGCTTATTTGAATACGCCCTTGGCCTTTACATAATAACCTACATTTCACTGTAGTACAGAGTAAACAAATAAATAAATCAGTGAAATATTACACAAAGAATAAAAAACGAAATTGGTAATGTCATCATTAAGTGAGCCCCTTTCCCAATGATGAATGACTCACCTCGGGCATAACACTTAATTTCTCTAAAAGGAAAATAAATAAATTAAGAGACCCAAGAAAGGCAATGGAAGGGGAAAAAAAATAAATAAAAAAATAAAAAACCATGAGGCTAAAAAAGACTTACAGCTCATTTGGAGACCCTAAAAAGTGGTCTATGTGGAATCAAATCATATCAAGTTTTTTAAAATGTGTGCGGTGCTTATTTGAATACGCCATACATATTCCTGACAGGTAATCTATTCCTAATGTTGCTGAGCAGAGCCTACAGGGCAAACCGTTTACAGCCATAAGTACTGAGAACTCCACTCTCCTCCACTGCTGTGTATTCCGCTACACAGCTCCACTTTAATGAATTTAGATATTAATATATTGCTCCCTACCCACAGTTAAACCTCATTACAACATTATGTTAAATGCACAATGTGACACAGATGAATACCCCAATAATATCACGCCAAAGGTGCCGCAATTTGTCATTGTGTGCATGGCTTGTGGATGTTGGGAAATTTGTGTAACTCTCAAAACGCTACGGTAACTGCGCGCCATCCAACTGTGAATATAATAAGAAATTAATGACTAAATCTAACAACAAAGTGCAGGTAAAAATAAGCAAGTAAATCTTTAAGCTTAAGTTATTCTTTTTGTTAAATTGAAGCGTATTTGGTTTTAACCAGTATGATTTTATATATGTGCATTTGACTGCCCACTGGTGCACCCATGGAGTGGGACGTGTACCAGAATAGCCCACATTTTATCAGTAATGCTTTTCTGCATAATATTCTCATACATCAACATTTCAAAGCACATTGTGTACGCAGAGTACTTTGGACGCTTGATTAATTTTGTCCTTATGAAGCTGCGGCTGGCCTCAAACGTGCTGGAGGTAATAAATTGCCTTAATCAAATCTAATTTCTGAAAAATACCTGTGGGAACTACAAACAAAGAAGCAGGTCTTGTAAGAAGCATGAAAAATAAGGAAGACAGGGGCAGTTTATTATAATCAACTTGGCATTGAATTACAAAATTAAAATGAGGTGGCCCTTGATATCCTGGCTTAGCAATACACATGATCTTCTAAGTAACATTCTTTTGCATTTCATAGGAAAACGGTTCAAAGGTACAAAGAAAAAGAAAAAAATGGAACAGATTTATCGCAAAGGACCTGGAATGCCTGGAAAAGCTGGAAGAAAAATCCTTTTGGCTGCTGCTCACAATAAATTTGTGAAAAAAAAACCCACAGAAAAACAGGGCTTTGCCAAAAAAAAGAGCCTGATGGTAAACAATTTAATCATGCCATTTACATATGCAGCAGAGCAGAGTGATCACTGTATGCTTCATACGTTTTCATTTCAGAAATTAAAAAGTGCAAACAAGTAGAAAATGAATCATTTCTCATAAAAAAAAAACTGCACATCAACCATTGTCAAACTAATTTGGTACTATCTTTAATTTAAAACTTACTGAAAGACAACATGGAATATTTTATTTTTTTATTTTTTTAACAAGTTTGTCCTACCTCAGGACCATTTAAAATTAATTAGATTAAGAAACAATAGTAATAAACTTAAAAGAATAGTTCACCCCAAAAATGAAAATTCTGTCATCATTTACTCACCCTCACGTTGTTTCAAACCTGCATGAGTTTCTTTTTTATGTTGAACATAAAAAGAAGATATTTTGAAGAATGCTGGTAATCAAACAGCTGATGGTCCCCACTGACTTCCATAGTATTTTTCCCTACTATGCACATAAGATAACATACGAATAACATAAGAACAACTCACCCACAGGTTTGGAACGACATGAGGGTGAGTAAATGATGACAACATTTTTATTTTGGGGTGAACTATTCCTTTAAAAGAAGTTAAAAGCAAGGTTCCTTTACATTATTATAAATTTTAAGATAAAATCCTAATGTTGATCAAAATTAACATCACGGCTGTTACGTCAAATATTTATTTAATAGTTTATTTACATAGAGACAGTACAACATTTATGATTCCAGCCATACTCATTTATCTGTTTATGTATTTATTTTTTGCCCTGTACAGCTTATCAATTTTGTGGGAATTAACAGAGAGAAACAGAGAAAAAGGTTGAGAGACAGAAAAAAGAAGTTAGAGAGAGAGGAAGAGAAGGATGGGAGAAGAGAGCGAAAGAGCGATGGAGGGCACAATGCTGCTTGATACGTACCGATTACGTTTGCCTTGCACTGGCATTGACCTGAGTCCTGGTGACAGGTAATATCTGGCTGCACGGTCCCGGCGGTATTGCAGTTACAGGCGCGGCAGCCGTCAGCCAGTGCCGACTGCAGCTTGTAGAATCCGTGTTGGCACTGATTGCACTGTCTGCCAGACACATGTCGCTTGCACTTACACTGCCCCCCGATCTGCGGAGGAAGGAGAGCGTCACGTGACCGTGCTCCAATTAGTCAAGTTGAGCAGGCCAGTGTGAGTGTGTGTGAGTCATGGATGGGCAGCTCTGCTCTCTGTCTCTACCCCCCACCCCGACGATCCCCACTGGGCTGCTGGGATGCTTTTTATCTCCGTTACAGAGAACGGAGTGGTTTGGGATAGGGGGGAAGAGGTCACAACACCTGAGCTCAAAAGCTGCCATTGTGCAGAGGGTCATGTGGCTTAACAAAACAGGTCTCTTCTTTGGGATGGATTGAAAGTACCAGCTGTTGTTTGGATGAAAAGAGGGAATATTTGATACTACTGACATGAATAGCTTCCTTGAGTTATATATGTCAGAACTTTAGGAAAAGAGACTAGACGACTCAAATGACTCGAAGCTTAAAGGGAGAGTCCACCCAAAAATGAATATTTTGCCATCGTTTACTTACCCTCAAGTTGTTCCAAACCTGTACAAGTTTTTTTTTCCCCCTTTCACTTTCTTCTGCTCCCCATGACATGGTATTTTTCCTTACTGTGGAAGTCAATGGCTACCAGCAACTGTTTGGTTACCAACATTCTTAAAAATATCTTTGGTATTCAAAAGATAAAAAAAAAATTCATACAGGTTTAGAACAACTTGAGAATAAATGATGACAGACTTTTCATTTTTAGGTGAACTATCCCTTTAATTGCTGATACAAAAGTAAAAAAACCAACGCTTTTGAAAAGTTGACTTTTGGAAAAATCCTGCAGTGTTACATAATATACAACTAATAAATGATTTTAACCCGCATTTTGGTATAATAATATAATATAATATAATATAATATAATATAATAGCTGAAGTAGTAGTAGATTAGTACATTAGTAGTAGTACATTAAAAAAGGACAAATATTCAATTTAGTCTAACTAAATGTTATTACTATTATTATTATTTACATTTTTTCCCTCAATTTAGAGACTACTGGAATATTTGTGGTTTTCTTTATCTATTACACAACAGAGTTAATATAATATTTACTGAAATGAGCTAAGAATACTCAATCCCTACCCAGCACCAAACAGAAATGGCCCAACTAACAGTGTAAAGTCATTACCGTATGTGAGGAAATAATCATTCTGATAATTTAAATAAGGTAACAATCTAACATGGGGCTGACCCAGCCATTGATTTTGAATTTGTCATCCAGTATATCTATCGACATGGATCTGTTCCTCCAAAATGGCTTTCATGATGCTAAGATAAAGGAAAAGGTGGAGGAGAATTCTCCCGAGAGAGGCTCTCATGACGACACTTTTACATACTCCCTACTGATCAAACCACTGATAAATGCTGTTGTGAATACTAAAGTCCTCAGCCAATACATCAATGCAACACTCTCGAGAGGGACTGGCCAATATCGTTATCTGAATCTACAATTCTCAGACCCATCACAAAGCCGGGGATCAAAGCCTCAGATGTCTTCCTTTGCATATGCAGAGCTACTGTTGCACCTCGAAATTCGGAAATGTGTCTTAAGTCTCAAATATCAGATATAGACCAGAAGCAAAAAAAATAATGTGTTAAAATGAGCTTTAAGTAATCTTAACTGTTGTAGAAATAATTGTTAAATGAATCAACATATGTAATATACAAAAATGCAAAGAGCAGGAGATAAACGTGGTGAATGGTGGGGGTTCATTATCTGCTTTACTTTCTATGGGTTTTTATTTATGGGAAATGCATACCCATGTATTTGTGTGCATGTTTACACTTACCGGCTCACATTCTGAACTACCATCGACGGTCCCAGCGCTGTGGCACTCACATGGTTTGCACACGTCCTTGGTCCACAGGAGTGCACCCACCTCCCTGTAGAACAGACTCCGACACCGTTCACAGTTCCTGCCTTTAAAACCCAAAGAGAGAGAGTCTGCATGTGCTTGTAGAAGGAAATGGGTGGGGGGAGGGGGGAAATTGATGTCAACCTATTAAAATTCAATCATATCATAGGACTATGATTTCAAATTAAAAAACTGCAGTCTTGGGAGAGGTCCGGCGAGAGATGTGTAATTTTCTAAGGTGTCCATTTTAATGTCCTCTTTCATCCCTACCTGCCACTGTGCCTGATGCCCAGCATATGAAACAATGAACCTGTTAGCATGGCCTGATTTACTTCATTAAATGTCCATCTGTTTTCACTCTGACGCATTATTTTGATTTTTTCTGCTCTGCTTTTTGATGCTTTCATTATATCACTACTTTTTTTCCAGCTGTTGTAATGAAAAATATCTGGGTTTCTGTTAGGTATGGCATATTGGAACAATACAAAATTATTTTATGAAACATATGACAGAAATAGGTCCTAGAGGTTGACAAATATGGGTTTTTCAATTGACTGTCGTATCTGGAGAGCAGGATGACTGATAGACAATATATTTTAGATAATATAGACATTTGTTTCTACTTTTTTTTTTTTACACAATATTTACTCAAATTATTTTTTTTTGTTTGTTTTTTTAAATATTGAATAATTTGACATATTTGAGTCCACTAGGGAGAATTACTCTATTTTGCATTTTTATTATTATTTTATTAAATACATTTTTTTTCATTCATAATCATTTAAATACATTTTAATTTTATCATTCACAAATTATAAACATAACGAGAGAAAGTTGAATTGAAAAATGAACAAAAATTTTAGAAAGTCTTTGTATTTAGTTTGTCCCTTTTTAAAATTATAGCAATTTTAAAAGATGTATATATGTCTACCCTGTCTAGTGGTCGACCGATATATCGCCAAGGCCGATGTGTTCGAGGCGGGACTTTTATTTTGACGGCACTGAGAACAGCAGCGCCTGCTCACATGGTGCTCACATTCTCCTTGTTCGCTGTTGTCGTTAACAGTTCTGTCTAATATGGACAGAAATCTGTCTAATAATAGAACTGTTAAACAAAATAATTAAAATGTATACAAAAAGTATTATAATGATTGCTTTCATATTATTAGTAATAGAAAGGCAAACCTTATAATACTTTCTCGTTTTCCGTCAGCATTCAGCAAATACGCATTTATATCATTTAAACAAATCTTTGAATGACTAATGAACATTTAATTTCAAAAATCTCGCAAACTTAGTCGAATCCAGCTGTGAGATCGTGTGAAGCGTGCATTTGTATCCTGCACGATCGCGTGTTCTCTGCATGACGGTCGGTCCGTGCGTATTGAATGAGGACAGAATGAGTTGGAAAAATAGATATGATTTAATTATTATTTAAAATATTATTGTAAAATATCAAGATGACAGGGTGGACCAGCACATGACGGGGTGGACACATAAAGCAGAACACACAAAGCATGACAAAATGCCCCCCCCATTCATTTTAGTTTTTTGCAATATTAGCTACAAATGAACGCTATGTCCACCGAGTCTAAGTGGCCGACAGGGTGGACAATTTGGAATAACGACAGGGTGGACATTTTGAGCTTCAATTAGTATATTATCTTACAACAAACTGTGACTAGCTGAATAGTTAGTCTGGTTGTTGAAGAGAATTTGGTATATTTGAACTTACATATTTTGAAAATACTGTATTCTAATCACTTCTGGCATATTTTATGCCGACAGGGTGGACATGTTAAGCTTTGGCAAAGCAAGTAAGCAAACCCATACGAAGAAAATTTCTCAATTGAAAAGTCACCAACAAATTTCACCTCAGCGGTTGAAATTCCCGCCACTGAAGAGACAAAAAATCTGTTGTCCTGATGTCACTAAAGGGGATGGCCTTTTCTTAAAGGGGCGGATTCCCCAATACGACAGGGTGGAGAACCATTCAAGGGACATGGACAAACTCTTCTTTTTTTATTAAATAAAAATATTGTTTTTATTACCAAATGATCAATACACTCAAATTGAGTAATCACTTATTTAAAAAAATATTAATAGGAGAACAACATTTTTTTATTTTATGATTTAACAATATTCTACTATTATTCAAATTTAATGAGCAGTGCATGGGACATAGCAAAATAACACGCATCCTCTAAAGTAAGTATAAAGGAGGATGTTCAGATTGACTATTTATTACAAAATATGAAGAAAGTATAAACGTATTTACGTATATATATATATATATATATATATATCATTTTATAATTTACCAATAAACTCATTTAAAGCAGACAATTCCAAAAATCTAAAGTTTTAATACATTTCCAAATTTAATTTTACATCGCTAGAGGGCGCGTATTCAAAACAAGCAAAGAAACAAAGGCATAGTTTGATGTAATATTCTACTATCATTCGAATTCAATGAGCAGTGCATGGGACATAGCAAAATAACACGCATCCTCTTACACGAAACAAAAAAAAATCTAGAAAATGTATCTTAAGAGCCAAGTAATGCTTTTGTTATGAATATAAAAACTTAACCTAATATAACACACCATTTCATAGTCATTTTTATGTTATCATACTGAAAAAAAACATTAAATGCTGTTACCTGTGGTATTATGTGTACAGTTATCACACACCCCTCCACCTCCTCTGAAGTGTTCTCCAGGGTGAGGATCCAGGCTGGCATTTTAGTGGCAGGAAGAGGCGTGGCCGTAGCACTGGCATGGGCGGCAGTTGTACGCCTGTACCTGATCTCTGAAGGGTTTGTCATTGAATAGAGGAGAGCAGCGTTCGCACTGTTGGAGAGAGTGAGAGATCAGAACACATCTACATACATCATCTACATATACATTTATCAGCAATATCCAGATGCGACCTCAAGGATCAATGATAAAGTCCCCACAGTCACAAATAACACAATATTTCCATATGTACAAGACAGAGCAAAATCAGCTCATTTATTATAAGTGACTTTCAACAACTGAACTATTTTAATAGGACACTTTCATTGAACGAACATCTCATAATCGAAAGAAAGAGGCAAAGAGGCAAGAGGAGAAAAATTAGTTTTTTGAGCCTTTACTGGAAAAGTATTTGATTTTTGTGAACAGTCATTACAAATCACTGAGAACATGGGAGGCATCAAATGAAATGATTAAAAATTTATTATAAAAAGCAAAGGATTCCCCAGCGACTGCTCTGGCTCGCTGTGTCAGGCTGTTGTTTGGGCAGCCGTAGTGGGCCGTGAGCCCGGAGGGAATTGCAAATTCAGCAGGCTGGATGCTGGAAGAGCCAGACACAGACCACCCGCCGCTACAGCCCTCTATGCCAATCAGGGGTCTGACAACATGCTACAGGGATTTGAATTTTTACACATTGCAGAATGTAGTTTCAGAGAGAGCAACTATAAGTGCAACAGCTTTGCAATACTAAAGCATAAATTACCCTTAAAAAACAAAGGTAGATGTTAAAAAATAAAGAACTAGTTCCAAACAATGTATGTGTTCATCCAAAGTTGATGCAAAAAATAAAAATGCAAATAAGCAGACTAATTAAAAAACATAAAACTAAAAGTGCAGGACAGAGATCAGCACATGCAGGTATTGTTTATTTTGTATTCGTCTCCAGTGCGTGAGGAGGAGAGGACCGGGCTCCAGTGGAGAAAGAGCCTTAAAGGCAGAGTGAGGGATTTCTGGTAGCCAATGTTTATATTTGAAATCACCAAAACAAACACGCCCCTACCCCAAAAGGGTCTTGCCCCTATTTTGATAGCTCCGCCCCACATATACGTACGCAACCCAGGCCACGATTAGTTCTGTGAAACAAAGCAAAACCAATGTTACACCGTGTCTACGGACGTGAGCGGCGCGGCGCAACAAATCCCGAC
>NW_015656153.1:1326954-1349916 GCF_001515625.1 Sinocyclocheilus rhinocerous | reverse complement strand
GGCTGGCATTTTAGTGGCAGGAAGAGGCGTGGCCGTAGCACTGGCATGGGCGGCAGTTGTACGCCTGTACCTGATCTCTGAAGGGTTTGTCATTGAATAGAGGAGAGCAGCGTTCGCACTGTTGGAGAGAGTGAGAGATCAGAACACATCTACATACATCATCTACATATACATTTATCAGCAATATCCAGATGCGACCTCAAGGATCAATGATAAAGTCCCCACAGTCACAAATAACACAATATTTCCATATGTACAAGACAGAGCAAAATCAGCTCATTTATTATAAGTGACTTTCAACAACTGAACTATTTTAATAGGACACTTTCATTGAACGAACATCTCATAATCGAAAGAAAGAGGCAAAGAGGCAAGAGGAGAAAAATTAGTTTTTTGAGCCTTTACTGGCAAAGTATTTGATTTTTGTGAACAGTCATTACAAATCACTGAGAACATGGGAGGCATCAAATGAAATGATTAAAAATTTATTATAAAAAGCAAAGGATTCCCCAGCGACTGCTCTGGCTCGCTGTGTCAGGCTGTTGTTTGGGCAGCCGTAGTGGGCCGTGAGCCCGGAGGGAATTGCAAATTCAGCAGGCTGGATGCTGGAAGAGCCAGCCACAGCCCCCCCGCCGCTACAGCCCTCTATGCCAATCAGGGGTCTGACAACATGCTACAGGGATTTGAATTTTTACACATTGCAGAATGTAGTTTCAGAGAGAGCAACTATAAGTGCAACAGCTTTGCAATACTAAAGCATAAATTACCCTTAAAAAACAAAGGTAGATGTTAAAAAATAAAGAACTAGTTCCAAACAATGTATGTGTTCATCCAAAGTTGATGCAAAAAATAAAAATGCAAATAAGCAGACTAATTAAAAAACATAAAACTAAAAGTGCAGGACAGAGATCAGCACATGCAGGTATTGTTTATTTTGTATTCGTCTCCAGTGCGTGAGGAGGAGAGGACCGGGCTCCAGTGGAGAAAGAGCCTTAAAGGCAGAGTGAGGGATTTCTGGTAGCCAATGTTTATATTTGAAATCACCAAAACAAACACGCCCCTACCCCAAAAGGGTCTTGCCCCTATTTTGATAGCTCCGCCCCACATATACGTACGCAACCCAGGCCACGATTAGTTCTGTGAAACAAAGCAAAACCAATGTTACACCGTGTCTACGGACGTGAGCGGCGCGGCGCAACAAATCCCCGACAGAAAACTGCTGCCGGGTTCTATTTATGACGTGCTGACACAAATTTCAAATGGTTTTCAACGGTCGTTTGATCGTGTCCAGTGTAGGCAGACTTTAGCTGTTGTAGACACGGTGTTACTCACCTACTGAGAAGAAACATAGCAACCTCGGCGTCCGATCGCAGGCCTCCGCTCCTTGAGTTCTCTCCAGCGCTGGAAAGCTGATCCGATATTTACACGGGTCCTACTTCTTGCCTTATCGTTCCGCAGACGTTTTCCTCTTTTGTTTTTTATCCGCCATCTCTATCTTTCTGTCGCTGGCTCGGCTAATGTCCGTCCCATGCACTGAACGCGCTCTCCTCCACATCACGAGTAGACACGCCCCTTATTGCTGATTGGCTACAAGTTTGTTTTGCGATTCGGCCCGAATCAGTTTTTAAAGCATTTTTGAAAAATCCCTCACTCTGCCTTTAATCCCGTGTGAAAGGCCTCTGTGAGTGCCATGGCTAATTTCACGCTCCCTCAGGAAAGGTCTGCGCGTGGCTGCACCAGTAGCGAGCCTACAGTTAACCTTTAGCCTGTTTGAAAACACAAAGTTTTAGCAATGCATTGCCAAAATGGCATTCTCCATCATTTATAGTCACTCTAGAAAAGACCGAAGGGATCGCACTGAGGCTGGTTACACAACTTTAAATCAGTAATTATAGCGTAAGGGACACTAATATTTCATAATGCTGATATGATTATGAATATGCCTGATATTTAGAGCGACTGAGTTTAATTTAGCTAATAATATTCCCTCCCACAATTGGTGATACACCAGTTAACTAAATTAGAAGCTATAAAACAAAACCACAAAACAAAACTACAAAAATATTATTAATAAATATATTTGTTTATTATTGTAAATAGTATTACTTGTGTCTTCACGAGAGTACCATGACACATGGACTATTTTAATGATGTCCTTACTACCTTTCTGTGCCTTGAACCGTGGTAGTTGCGAATTACGGATTTCATCAAAAATACTTAATCTTAATTTGTGTTCTGAAGATGAACGAGCATCTTATGGTTTTGGAACGACATGAGGGCACGACATGGAACGACAATTAATGACAAAATTTTGGGGTTAACTATCCCTTTAACCATCCAAGTTATTCGCTAAAATGAATGCTACATATGAAGAGTGAACGTCTCGGTTACGTATGTTACATCGAGAGTGACCGACTGAAAGGGAACTTTTTAGAAGAGAATCTTAGCAATGAATCTGTTAGCATCGTCACGAATTTTACCGAGCTACACTCCTCTCCATGCTGGTAATTAGGATCTGACAATCAGTTCACTCCATGTGCACTGAAGACGAGAAATGACACACCTTCACTGGCTCTGGCTGGAATATTACGAGGAAGCAAACATTAGTAGGGCCAGCCTAGATCTGTGTCTCAGAGCTAGTAAGCAAACACAGCAGACAGCTCCGGGGCAGGCGACAGTCCCTCCTCGAAGCCAGGTGTTTGGGTCTAGGGGCGTTTAGGGCAGTGAGACAACTCATATTTATCATATTTACACACACACACTTTTCAGCATCTACGTGTTAGATGTGGCCCTTGTTTGTTTCAGTGAAAACAACAACAGTAGCAGCAGTAGAGAGAGTGTGTCGTGTCTGGCCCTGAATAATGCATGACATCTGGTGAATAATTTAAATCACCAAACATCAGGTTTAAAAGTTTAATCCTGGGACTTGCACCCAATGTTCAGAATTATAAGCAGCGATCTGGACAGTGCAGATTCTCAGTAGGATGAACTGTGAAGAGATTCCAGAGAGGATCGGAGAAGATGGAGAATACTGAAAAGACTATTGGTGTTTATTTTGCCAAAAGCAAATACAGGAAGTTTAAAACCAACTACATTTTTCAGTAGCGTGACAATTACTGTTGTCAAACAATGTGGTTTGTTTTGCCAACAACAGGCTGTCTAATGCAATCAAATGTTATATATTTGCTTTTAATGTCATATTGTATTGTGCACACAGCTTTGCTGAAGCCATAAATCAAATGCTTTTCCTAAATGGTCTTTCTTCTCAAATGTAGTGTCAAATGGTATAAATCGTTCAAGTAATTCAGTTCATACTAAATGGTCCCATCTACTGAATTAGTTTGTCCTAAATGTTCCTCTTTATCATATGTAGGAATGTCTGACTCATTTTAGTGAATCGGTTTGCCTAAAAAGGCCCCTTTCTCTAGAAATCTGATTCATTCTAGTGAACTGATTCATTCAATTGAATTGGTTCACCTAAATATGGTGAGAAGGTTTGATTCATTATAGTGAATCTGTTTGGACTCAGTTAACCTTTCTCTCATATTTAGCACCAGAAAATCATTGAATCAGTTGCTCTCTCTCATATGTAGCTTTGAACAGTTTATTCGAATGGTTCATGAAAATTTATATACAGTATATACAGTTTAAAAAGCCTTTTGTGGCACTTTAGCTCTTATTTTTTTCTCTCTTAAATTCTGAGTAGCTTGGCAAACTACAGTTTTAAAGTAGCTTCCCAACATTGGCATTCTTGAAAAGTGTGAGTACTGGAGCCTTATGTCATCAGAGCTTTGCCTGAGATATAATTACCTTTGCTGGACTCATCATCAAGACACCCAGGGGCTGATGGGACAGGACGATTAGAGCCCTGCTGCCCACAAAACCACTTCCTTCTCTTCTTCCCCTTTCTTTTTCCCCCTACTTCTAGCTCTTTTCATCAGGAAACTGGAGATGTGCGTGAATTATCTTTCTGTCTCTTGTTTTCCTCTTCTTCCTCCTCCTCTCTCACTGCTTTTTTTTCTCTGTCATTCCATTAAGGCCTATTTTTGAGTGTGCTGTTCATTAAAGAGGACTCTTGCACGTCATTAAAGAGAAGTGGTTAATTAAAAGGGGGCCTCCCCTGCGGGACTCACATTAGCTCCATGTGTGTGGCTCTCTGGGAGGCAGGCGCAGCGGTACGGACTCACACTAGTGTCACAGCTGTCTGCATGGCCATGGCACTCACACCTAAGGGGACAAAGACACACAATTAGAAGCCACATCCTCCTGGAGAACCTTCACCGTTGTTCTTCTCATACATCTAATGGAACTGGTTCCCAAGATAAAGCCGGAATCTGGATTTACAGGTGCATCTCAATAAATTAGAATGTCGTGGAAAAGTTCATTTATTTCAGTAATTCAACTCAAATTGTGAAACTCGTGTATTAAATAAATTCAGTGCACACAGACTGAAGTAGTTTAAGTCTTTGGTTCTTTTAATTGTGATGATTTTGGCTCACATTTAACAAAAACCAATAAAATAAAACCAATAAAAAAAACATTTTTAGTGAATAGTTGGCCTTCTGGAAAGTATGTTCATTTACTGTACATGCACTGGGTTTTTGTTAAATGTGAGCCAAAATCATCACAATTAAAAGAACCAAAGACTTAAACTACTTCAGTCTGTGTGCATTGAATTTATTTAATACACGAGTTTCACAATTTGAGTTGAATTACTGAAATAAATGAACTTTTCCTCCTAATTTATTGAGATGCACCTGTACATGAATACAGTAAACAGAGATAGGGTGAGATTGAAGAAGTAGCTCAAAGAACAGGATGTGATGATAATGCAGATTATGTTGATATGATTTGAGTTCATTTTTCACTGGGATGTATGAAATAATTTTACTTCCATAATGCAAAACATTTCTAAATGAAATGGGATATTTAAATTTTTACAATTTACATTTAACAAATTAAATGGAAAATGGAAAAAAAAAATGGTATGCCAGGAAATGTTTTTATAAAGTGGGAACTGACTGGCTGAAAAATAAAAGGGCTTACAAATCAACAGGGTCAGCAACATCAACGGCACCTGACAAAATCTTCCTCTTCCCTTTTCACATTCCCTAGATCTCTCTATCAGTCTTTCATTCCTTCTTTCTCTCTGTGCATGGCTAATAGGACGTTCGCATTCAACATTTATAAATGCCAGTGGAAATATCAACGGCGTGTCGTAATGTACAACAGCAGACCTGACAGGTCTCCATCAGACGGAACACGCACCTGCAGGTCACCGCTTTAATTATTCATTCTCAAGGGCCCTTATTCAGCATTATCATCCACCCATCTTTACATGGCTCCTTCTAAACGCAGCACCCTTCACCTCCGTTACTCAAACAAACAACGTAACAAGCAAACAAAAGAGGATGAGAGTGGAAAAGAAAGAGGGCTGTCGTTATTGCTGGAGGTTATTACCGTATGAGCGTAAAGCAGACGCTAATGCTCCCAGACACAGCTTGACACCCTGTCAGACTTTCTCAAAGGCTGAATTTACGCACATTTTAGTCCCCAAACACACATACATCCTCTTCTCAGCCTCTCGTGGGTTTGAACTGTCAGTCTCCCTAAGGGGGTGAATCCACTACTGTTTACTCTCTGCCTTTGTTTCTCTGGTGAAGCTGTTGCGATGTCTCAGAGAGCGAAAGAAGAGAGCCGTACAGGAAAAAAAAAGAGAGAAAAGGCGGGGAGGACGGGGGACACCTCTGAATGTCAGAGGATGATGAGATTTCACAGTCTCTAAATCTCGATTTCGTCTGTGCCAGTTTAACTAGCTCTTAATTAAAGCTGCCTTCTCTCGCTCACTCAGACACACTCGCACAGCGAGAGTGAGCCAAGTTACAGCTGCCTGCATAATGACATAATTACCATAGTCGTAAGAACAGTGGCTGTTTAATGTCTGAAGGTATACATGGGTATAACACCATGTCTCGGCTTCTGAAGAGACAAAAGAACATTTTCGACATTCTTGAGAGACGTAGAAGAACATTTCAGACTGATTAGCTGAAGCCTCCGAGAGAAAGAACACAAGTTTTGAAATTTTCCTGCCAGTGATTTCCAAATGTGGCATCCACACTGTAATTACAAGACCATTAACGGAAAGACAAAATCTGTGTTAAACATGGCATTACCCTCTGTGGCTAATAACAGACATGTCATCAATCCCCCAGTTGTGTCAAACTAGAAAACAACATTTGTCTCCCATCTCCACTTGGTCTTGAACCTAAAAAGTCTTTCGGTTTCATCAAAGTCTGAATTATCCTGCCTTATCTGCCTACTGATTTTCTCATCAAACACAGAATTCCAATCAAATTTAAAAAGTCCACAAATTTATGTCAAATTTTATTACTGGGAACACTAATCATGGGGGAAAAAGGGGAGATTGTGTCTCGTGACAGTTGATTGGGGTTGACTGGTGTCAGGGTGCTGTTGGTTTCGGACCTGCCGCTGATGGTGATCTCGTCCACAGCGTAGTAGCGTTGACGGAAAGGAACCGTGGGATCTCGGGTGTGGTACTGGCCGTGGAGGTGGATTCTCACATGTGTGGCTCTCACAAACTCCTGCAGGGCGGCGCTGTTGTAGAAGTCATTGTAGCCCGGTCGCAGGTTCGGCTCAGGTGTCAGCATGCTGAAGGTGATATTTCCGCGGGAGAAAGGTATGTTGCTGATGCAAAAGATAGACAAAAAAACACTAATTTAAGTTTGCAGTTGTCAAAAGAGTATTCAGGCTGCCTTTGAAGCAGTGGTTCTCAACCAGAGGACCAGGATCAACTATGTGGACTCTCTTCCAAAGAAACCGCAAAATCGGTTAAAATCAGACAATGATTTTAAAATGGCTAAAACAATTATTCTAATTTGACCTTTCGGTATTGGAAAACTTGGATACTGTATATGAAGGCATTTTTAAAGTGCCTTTTCCAATGTCGGTGCCGATAGCCTTGTGGGCAGCTCGCCAACATACAGCGCCATTGCGCTATGGGTGTCCAGAGTTCAAATCCCGACTTGATAACCTTTCCCGATCCAAAAATAAATGTTTAAAAAAAGGGTGTAATTTCCAGACCTGAAAAGGTCATGAAAAATTCAATAAAGAATATAATTTTAGGAGGTTATGCAAAGCTCTATATTAGGTGGCCTTAACAAATGTGTACTTACATTTATTAATTTGATACAATGCACTTATTGTGTACATACATGTTGTTACATTGTACTTAAACCTACCCATACCACCAAACCTGTCCCTAACCTTACCCGTATCCCAACTCAATAGCAGTGCAATATGAGCAGAATAAGTACACTGTACTTATTTTTTGATGTAATATAGTAGATAAGGCCACCTAATATAAAGTGGGACCAGTTCTAAAATACTTTTCAGGCTGAAATTTGTATTTTTTTATGAAAAAAAAAAAAAGTAAATAAAAAACCTTATCCTGTAAAATCATTGGTCACAAAAAGTACGCATAAACCCTGAAATACATTTAGTTCTTAAAAAGATCTTAAATTATGTCATAATTTCATATTTTTCTCATTGGAAGAAAATTAGTCATCAGGCATATTTTGAAAAGACATAAGGATGAGTAAATGATAACAGTATCTTAATTTTTGGGTGAACGACCCCTTTAAAGTGTTACAAGCATAAAATGTACCCTATATTATCCTACTGACGAAAAAAAAAGAAAGAGAAAAAGGAATACTATTCCTGCATCTTAAGCTTTGAGCGTGTGAGTGATTGAAAGAGACCAAGATTTTCAAGTTTTGACATTGCAGGGTAACACGCTGTCAGGTTGAAAATGAAACGTGTCACTAGCTACTGAAATGAACAAACATCAAAGAAATTGGAAAAGCAAAGGTCTTTTCTTTGCATCTTAGAACTACTGAGAGGAAATTTCACTAATACAGGTTTAAAATATAGTTTAGTGATATGGGGTTTGAAAGGGAGTTTTCTCGGAGGGCAGGGATAAATGGGGTGAATGAGAGAGTTCTCGAGGTCTTTCCAGGGGGCAGGACAGGTATAGCCCCTACTGCATTATTCACTCTCAAGAAAGATCCACAGAGCACTTCTGCACGTTTCAGCCCTAATGCTGGTAGACTTATCCAGGACAAACCTGTGTGAAGAAAGTCTTTTGTCCCCATCTCTTCTCCATCTACCTGTGCTCTCTGTCTTTCTCTTTCCCGACATGCTATGATGTGACTTGTCTGGAGAGTCTAAGTGCAGACCCTTATGCCACTGGGTCGAAGCTTTTGTTTGTAAACTAAAATACTCAGACAGGTAAAGTGGTGAAACATCTGGCCAGTATGGCGTTCATCCAAGCAGGACCAAACATAGCAGGATGAATAACTAACATTTTAAACATATTCATCATGACCCAACTTAAATGTAGTATGATGTTATGTAGATCATTGGTTCTCAACCTTTATGATTGTAAGGCCCCCTGTCGTTGTTTTCAAACTTTTTATGAACAGAAACTGTGATTATTCATATATTAAATTAACAATGATTCATTTTGTGTTTCAAGAACATTGAAGAACTGTTTTTAAAAAAATAAAATAAATAAATTATTTTCTTTTTTAGTTCAAAGTTAGATTACATTATTTTATCTGATTTTATTAATAAAAATGATTTATTTAAACACTTTAAGTCATCCTGTAGCCCCCTTGGAAGTTTGCTGAAGCCCCCTAGTGGGCCCCGGCCCCTGGTTGAGAACCACTAGTGTAGACATGTATTTACACATTTTAACAATGTGCTTCAATGTGGGTCCTCAAATAACTGTAGGTAGAATTAGGACTCAAAGAAAAATGTATCATTTAAACAATTTCCTTTCACTAATCCTTTTATGAGGGATAATTATGCATGTTTAATGTGTCCCGTCAAATAAAATAAAAAAAGACACATGAACTGTAGTTTATCGTCATAAACAGTTACGATAACCCTCTCGGCCCAAACCCATTAAAATAACTGTCCTCATTTTCTCTTTCGTATGCATGTGAAACCAGGTGCTTGTGTGGTCCATAACAGCTAAGTATCTCTGCTGTCTTGATTGCGGCCAAGGACAGCAGAGATCAGATCTGAGCAGGCTGGACTGCAGCCAAGAGCAGCATTTTCCTCCCCATTCTCCTCCTAGATCCTCCAAAAGCTCACTAAACGACAATCCGCTGCTTTTATCAAAGTAGGAACTTGTCTCAAACCACTTTGATACAGCTTACCTGGCAGGAATCATTAGTTCAAGGACTGTTATCAGAATCAGAAGTGCCTGTGGATGGACTAACAGACAAATAGAGCGCGTGTGTGTGTATACACTACCTGGGCAACTGTAGACAGTTTACAGAATCAGGACGATCCAAAGGCCCGTTATCCTCCATCCCAAAGTAGCTGCAGTTCTTGGCCAAGAACTGCCAGTCCTTCCATTCTGAGCTCCTGATTGTCTTCCTTTGAATGCAGACCGCTTCAGGTTGAGCATTGAGGAACTGGAGTATCACGTAGAAAACCTGTAAAGGAAGCATGCAAAATTGACAGAGGGTGAAATATGCATGAAATACTAAACAGCAATGGATTATCTATTATCTGCACAGCAACAGTCAATGCTCCGCCGCCTCCTAAAGCACGCCGGCGCTTTGAAGAACAGCTTGAAGCGCCGCTTTACTCTTCCCTCTTTCCCTCTGTGGCTTCATTTTGAGGAGTTTGTCGAGAAACTGGTTGCAGCTTTGACTAAGTGGACACTTCAAAGTCTGTGTGGTGGTGTGTTTTATCTGGTATTGAGAGGAGAGACTGAGGCAGAGCTGCATAAATCCTCTACTTCTTTACAGCTGGACTCTCTGCTCGGCTTGGCTTAGCCACATGGATGACTGGGCGACTCACTCAGACACACACAAAGGACTTTAGGTCGGCTTTCGTGTATTCAAATGGAAAAGACGCTACCCAGTGTCTGGATTTGAGAAAGCAGCCACACAAACAGACAATGTCAGGTTGAAGCTTACTTTAAACCAGTGGCTCTCAACCAGGAGGCCAGGGCCCAAATGGAGCCTCTGCAACCTTTCTGAGGCCCCCCAATAAATCTTAAAATGTTTTTGTAGTAACATAATCATAATTAAAATGCCATGAGGATATGAGGGTCTAAATGAGGTAATATTGTCTCAGACAAAGTGGGGCCTTGGAGTAAAAATAGTTAAAGGGGTAATAAACTGAGAAACTAAAATTCCCTTGATCTTTTGACATATACAGTAAGAGGTCATTGTACTATAAAAACATCCTATAAGTTTCAGAACTCAAAACTTTCAGCTTGTGGAATGTACCACTCTATAATGTAATAGTGCGGCTAAACACAGCCTCCACAGAAGAAGATCAATGCCTGCTTCTACAGCACTGCATGCTTAGCCCCGCCCATCGATTCACGCATGTAAAAAAAGAGGCAAACGCAGGATTATGAAGAAATCACACGATATTGATGGCTCTGAACACAACAAGACGCTGTGCAGTGCCAAGTTGTGGAAAAACTGTCTTTGCATTGCCTTCCTTCTGATCCCAACATTAGGAACGAGTGGATGGACTTTTACTGATGGATGAACTCATTTTACTGTGGATTTGTTTACAAACAAGGCACAGTTTGACGGGGGATTTTCAGAAAAATTTAAACTAAAAGACGATGTTGTGCCTACTATATTGGATCCGACAGTAATGTAGCAACACACAAGTGTGAGTAACTGGTTTTATTACGTGCTCACTATTGCTTTGTCTGTTATTACAAATAGTTTCATGTGTACTGAGTATTCATATGCGTTTTTAACCTAAATCACAGCAGCGTCCATCTATGAATGTACGCTGTCAAACATACACAACTGTTGCCAATCACAGCGGTGGGCGTTTACTTCAGAGTAGGGCTGCACGATAAATCGCATGCGATATTTAACGTGCATCTTGTCAGAAAGCCGGTTCTGTAATCAGCGGTAAATCTCCATCACGTGCGTGCTTTCACATTGAGCAGCATTAACTACACAGAGCCGTTGTTTACTGACGAGCTGCGCAAAACCACGTTCATATTCGCGCGATTTTTTGCGCTGCTCGTCAGTGAACAACGGCTCTGTGTAGTTAATGCTGCTCAATGTGAAAGCACGCACGTGATGGAGATTTACCGCTGATTACAGAAGCGGCTTTACTGATAAGATGCGCGTTAAATATCGCATGCCATTTATCGTGCAGCCCTACTTCAGAGTCTACAATCCGCCACGCCTATTCAAACAGAGCGTTCAGATGAGGGGGTTAAAAACAGGACAAAAAATAGCCTATTACTTTTATATCATGATGTTTTTTGATATAAGAATCTTTATAACATTATAAGGGAACCTCAGAGAATAGTACAAAATAATAAAAAGGCAGTTCTTGACCCCTTTAATAATCACTGCTTTAAACCATATATCGTCTTGATGCTCCTTAAACTAAACTTTTATGAAGCTAAACTAAAAAACCCTTATTGGTGGGTATGTACCTGGTACTGTCCATTCTCCAGATCTATAGTGATAGTTATTCCTTTGTCCAGCAGCTCTAAAGTGGGAAAGACGGAGGAGATCCAGGTGGTTCCGATGTCATCGTCATTGATGTAATGCAGTGGGTGGGCATCCTGGTTCAGACAGAGCACTTTGTTATGGGTGGTATCATTGGCTGCGTTGGGAATGCAGTACCTCTCCACTAGGGGGTGCACTCTGGGGTGACTGGCAGGGCAGCGGCATGTCGACTGGGTGTGTAGTGAGGGAATTTGTCCAATGTACACCTCTTCAATCTCTCTGAAATACAAAAATGCATGATTTAAAACTGTTCTCATCTGTGTTTTTACACTGGTTTTGCTTCAGGACCCATATTATATATAGCACATCTTTGTAAAAACTACTTCTGCAGCTACATCTGATGTTAATGCCCTGTGACCTTATACTTACCTGTTGGTTAATGTCTTTGGATAAAATCTAAAATCCTGCATCCTTCCAATGAATTGATTTGACCCTGGGGAGAAAAAGAAAGGAAAGTCAATGGGCGCTATTGAAGACGGTCTGCAGGATCCATAGCAACTAGTGGATTACCTTATCTATGTCTTTATTTGAGTTAAAGAGACACTTGCTGCATGGTGGGATCTATTATGCTTATTTACAGTTCTCTGTGAGCATTAATCCCACCGGCTGGATGGGCGGCATAGATCCAAGCCTAAACGTGCAGATCCATCCACATCAACAGATAAGATATAATCACTTCTGTTCTAATAACCGGCTCTGATTGAGATGTCATATATGGATGTTTTCATCTTTGTGTGCTGAGTCTGTTTTATATCAGATATTGTCGTATTTATATAGTGTATTTCTTTTTTTTTTTAAATACACAAACTAATAAGGGGTTTGTATGCATATGCAAGACATGCCAAGCCAAAGAAAAATTTAACATGCATACATAATAATAAAAGCATTTCTTAAAGACAAATAGATTCTAAAGAATCAAATAGATTTAAAATACCATTCTTAGTTTTGGGGTCTGTAAGATTTTTTTTTTTTTTACATTTTTGAAAGAAGTGTCTTTATACTCACTCATTGCATTTATTTGATAAAAAATACTGTAAAACAGTAATATTGTGAAATAAAGCATTATTACAAATTAAAATAACTATTTTTGTATTTTAAGGTATTTTAAAATGTAATTTTTTCCTGTGATGGCAAAGCTGAATTTTCAGCTGTCATTACTCCAGTCTTCAGTGTTACATGATCCTTCAGAAATCATTCTAAAATTCTATTTGGTGCTCAAGTAAAATGTCTTTATTATCAATGTCATAAACAGTTGTGCTGCTTACTATTTTTATAGAAACCACAATGCACATATGCTAAATATGGCCATCAAATTTAGAAATGCTGAAAATAAATTATTCGAAATTTGTATTCTTATACTCTAGTCAAAATTTTCAAATGGCATGATGTTTGTTTGAACCTGCCTTTGACTTTAAATCTTATAAGAACTCCCTCTATGCTTTGTCCACATGAGTTCTACATGAATCAAACAAGCATTTCAGACCCCTGGGCTCTGGATGTAGAGTTAGAAATGTGTGCTAAATGGATTACACAGACTGCAACTTTCATGTGAAGCTGTTGTGTGTGTGCATGTTTGACAGTAAATGAGGCATGCTCTATTTGAAGAGTGTATACAGTACAGTGGATTGCTTCCTTCTACTTCTGTGCCATTTAGGAAATGAGAGAAACAAGCAGCACTGGTAACCAATCTACTGTGTCCTCTGAGAGATCTGGGCAGAATTATTGAAACAACCCTGAAGCAACATACACAACTACAAAATTTTGCTATAAGTTTAATTGCATCATATAATAATTGCTGTTAATAGTGTTCATCGTCTGTCTGATTACGTCTTTAATTGATTTCTCCATACATTTCTGCCATATGTACATTAACTGACAGTCACCACTGATAAGCTACTACTAAACATATTAGAAACTTAATTTTCTGTAAAGCTGCTTTGCAACGATTTGTATCATGAAAAGCGCTATACAAATAAGCTTGAATTGAATTGTCATTTTTGCAAACAAACACAGTAAAGCTGAGCTAAGATTAAAATGAATGCAGAGTGAACTTAAAGAAACTTTAGCAAGTCTATGCTATTTGTGGATGTGTATTCAAAACGTGTGTGTGTGATTGTGTGTATTTCATTCCCTGGGGGTATTACAGAAATCCCATCTCATCTCATTTATGAGGAGATTATTTGTTGCCATATGGTCACCCTTGACCTATATAAACTTCAACTATGATTAGTTGCAGGTTTATGAATATTTCTATAATGGAAAAATGTAACATGTCTGCAAATTAGTGTGTCCTTTTCCACACTCAATTTGAGTGATAGGAAACTGTTAGATGAGGATAGCTGCAGCTTTGAAAAAAATAAGCGGAGTAAAATCAAATATATAATAAAAACAGCATAATAAAAACTGAAAGAGCAATGTAGGAGTGTCACCAAAAATCATTACCGTTAGACCTTCTACCGATCCACAGAGCACCCTCTGAGGTGATGTCATCAACTGGTCCTGCAAGGTGTGTGTGTCCAAAGCTGTACCATCATCCTCTTGACTGTTCAGGAACAAGCTCACACTTGTGTCATGTATCTATGGATTCATTAGAAATAAGACAAATAAGCTACAAAATGCATGATTCAATCAATTGCTATAATATATACATTTATATATATATATATATATATATATATATATAAAATAAAAACAATATGGCTGCCAACATAGGAGAAATATATTATACCCAATATTTGTGTATGCCATGTGTCATAGTAACACGCTAACACTTAACTCTTCTAGAGTCGTGGATGTCTCCAAGTGGAGTGTTATTTGTGTCGTGAAGAATATTTCCATATCGGCAAGGTTCCATGACAGATAGGATGTCATGTAGGCAGCAAGGCAACATACCTAATATTTATGTTTTTTTATGGCTGATGATTGTGGGTACTTTTCTCAGATAACACCCCTTCATCACATTCATATTTGCATGTTCTTTCACAGTCTCCTTTAAAAAAGGTGCATGGAAATAAATCAACTAAAAAATCCATAAGAATGAAGGCAGCGCTAGACTGGAGGATCCTTAAGCTGCTCTCTTTCATGGCCGCTGATTGAAGACTGTAGAGAGGCTATTCTTGAAATCTCTAACTGGCCAATGACTTGCTGCTGAGATCTAAAGCAACGTCACAGTGATTTAAATGAATCCTGAAGTGCTTCATCCCATTTACCAGCCCAGCAGACTCTTGAAAGAGCTCTGGTGCTCCTATTGTTGCTTTCCTAGCATTTAATAATAATAATAATAATACAACATTTTATTTATAAAGCACTTTACATTTTAAAGAAAATCTCAAAGTGCTACAAAAGAGTCAAAATAAAATAAATTAGAACAATAAAGAAATTAAGTTAAAATCAGCTGGCAACTAAAATTAACACAAATATTTAAACACTAAAAGAAATTTAAACATTGAAAAACTTTTTAAAAAGTTAAGTTTTTAGGCCCTTTTTAAAACCATAAGTCGTTTGTGGAGCCTTCAGATGTTCAGGAAGGGCATTCCACAGGCGAGGGTCGGTGGCGGCGGTGCAGAAGGCTCTGTCCCCAATGGTGCGGGTCTTAGTCCTAGGGGGATGGAGCCGATGAGTGTTTGTGGAGCAGAGAGAACGTGCTGAGATCTGTGGAGTAAGGAGTTCTTTAAGGTAGGTGGGGGCATTGCCATGGATGCACTGATGTGTGAAGAGGGAGACTTTATACTCGATCCGGGTGGAAATGGGAAGCCAATGGAAAGATTGTAGAATTGGTGTGATGTGTTCGTATTTACGCACTCTCATCAGGATCCTAGCGGCACTGTTCTGTATGTGCTGGAGTTTCTGAATGCTCTTGCTAGGGATCTCGATGAGAAGAGCGTTGCAATAATCCAGTCTGGAGGAGACAAAGGCGTGAACGAGTTTCTCAGCATCATGTAGGGTGAGTGTGGGACGGAGTCTGGCTATATTCCTGAGGTGGTGAAAAGATGTTTTGCAGAGATGTTTAATGTGGGCCTCAAAGGTTAAATGAGGATCAAACCTGACGCCAAGATTGGTGACTAATGGTGATAGGGGAATGTCCTGGCCAGAAAATGAAATCCAGGTTATGGTGGATGATCTGTTCTGATGAGGGGAACCAATGAGGATGGCTTCTGTCTTTGAGCTGTTCAGCTGGAGAAAGTTCTGATTCATCCACGCCCTAATCTCCTCCAGACAAGCAGTGAGTGTGGGTAGAGTTGTTGATAATGATAACGACGATGATGATGATGAGTGAGTATCAGTTTTCATGTATAATTGTGTATCATCAGTGTAACAATGGAAAGAAATTCCAGCAACTGATGACTTTGCCGAGGCCCGAGGGGGAGCATGTAAAGAATGAATAAGATAGGTCCGAGAACTGAGCCCTGTGGAACCCCGCAACCAACCGCATGTGAACGGGACCTTGAGCTTCCCATGGCCACAAATTCAGATCTGTCTGTGGGGTATGACTCAAACCAGCGCAAGATGGCGTTATTAAGTCTAATAGAGTGGTGTAGCCGGTTGAGAAGTATACCATGATCAACGGTGTCGAACGCTGCAGAAAGGTCCAGGAGGACAAGGAGTGATGGTGAACCAGCATCAGCTGTCATCAGCAGGTCATTTGTAACTATCACTAAGGCTGTTCTGCCCACAGCACGGAAGCCAGACTGAAACTTTTCAAAAATGTTGTTGTGTTTGAAGTGGTCCTGAAGGTGCCTGGCAACCATTTTCTCCAAAACCTTAGAAATAAATGGCAGGTTGGATATGGGCCTATAATTAGCAAGGGTTTGAGGATCAAGGGTAGGTTTCTTGAGTAGTGGTCTGATTATAGCTGTTTTAGGGCAGACGGTACGTGGCCAGACTGAAGGGATTGGTTTAGTATCATGGTGATAAGTGGACTGATGGCAGAAATATTTGCTTTCACCAGAGCTGTAGGGAAGGGGTCGAGGGCACAGGTGGAGGATCTCATCCCCTTGATGGTCTCCTCAACCTCAAGTTGAGTGACTTCTGGGAAGCAGCAGAGTAGCCTCGAAATACCAGACTGCGGGTCAGCAGAGGAGGGGATTACGAGACACACCTGGGAGCAATGACACATCATGGGGAACACCTGGGACAAATGAACTAAACTAATCAGGGGAGGAACAGGAAACTAATCAAATAAGGGCATGGGAAGGCACATGGGGAGCAGGACACACACAACACATGGAACAGAGTCTGACAGAGGGAACAGAAAAGGAGGGGCGAATTTTGGTTCTAAAAAAGGTAATAAAATCATTGCATTGTTCTTCTGTAGCTCCTGTGAGTGGAGCAATTTGAGGTTTAAGAAGATGATTTATGGTGGGGAACAACTGTTTGGAATTGCCAGGACTATTTTGAATAATATTTGAATAGTTCTGTGCATTTATTATCTATAGCATTTATTTCCTCTCCTTCTTCCATTCTAGAAACTGTTGTTTTGGGACAATAATATGGGGGTATTTGTTTTTCAACTGTATCATCAAGCCTTTTTGTATCATCAAAATTGTTAAAATTAATACAATGAAGTGTTTATGACATGGGATATTTAAGCAATATCAGACAAGTAAGATGGTTGTGATTGGGCACAAACAGCAAAAGTGTGATACTGTTTTTTACCCAACCGTTTACTAAACATAAAATCAAGCAACTTTTAACACAAAAAAGTGAACAGTTTTTTTTTTTCAGCCAACCAAATGAGCTCTAAACAAAATCAATCATCGAGCTTAATGTGTCACCAAGTAACATATTTTCAGGAGCAATCCAAGAAGGCTTAAAATGCCTGGAGAAATTCATCCATTAGCATTCACATTCATGACCTCATGATGAAAGTGAAAGTGAAAGTGACGGGTTACGAGTCCGACTCTCTAACCATTAGGCCACGACTTCACCCATGATGATGCTGATTGGCTGACAGCACCAAAAGAATGAAGTTGAATACTTCGCTATTGACATCCCTTAGCTGTGATGTCCAAGGCAGCAAATAGTGAAAAAGATTAAATTCAAGTTCATTTAATACTTTTTAACTATTAATCATGCACTAATAATACATCTCATTATGTAGTGAAATATTAACCATAAATATGTGATTGTAAAATCATTTTCATCAGAACACACTAATAGCTAAATTTAGATTTTAGAATGGAGAATGGCATTGTTACAGCATCTACAGCCTCAGGCGCTATGCTAACCAGCCAAACATGGCTGCTTCTACAATCTGGCTTTTGTGAACTTCATTCACTCCAGCAGGAAATTGGACTATTTCAGTCAGGAAGGAGGGACCGTCATTATTCTGGTCACATTTCTTTACAGTAGTTTCAATGATTAATTTGTGCATTGCTTTAGTTGCAGTTTAAATTATGTTTATTTAAGTATTCCGCATATGATTTTGGGATTTGTTTTTGTTATTTGATTTCACCACTAAATGCTATTTGATACATTATTTGATACATAGTTAGCATTTTTAAACTTCTGGTTCCATTCATTGTCCCGAAGTCAGTGTTTTTTTTTTACCTTTTGGGTTTTTTTGGGGGGCTTTTGGTTAAATGCCTAAAATAAGGTCTGTGGTTAACAGAAGCTCAATGTGTTTTTATGATTTTCTACAACATAAAATACATCAATAATTCCCCACTCGTGATTTTCAAAGACTTTATGTGTCTTGAAAAAGGCAGTTGCTAACAAGTGGCTAAATGGGACTACAGAGGTTGTCTAGGACATTAAACATTATCATGCAAAACTCTATCTACATACTAGTCCACAGTTACAGCCTTACTGTGTTTATGCTCACACTATTCCAAACTATTATTTTTCAAACATTCCAACTTGTAGATTTTAAATAAAGACTGAACGAGTTGTTGGAAGGTTAGTGGTGGTAGTTTGTTGTTTATTTGTAAAGATTATCTTTGTGAATAAAATGTAAGAATCATAAACTTTTGTTGGTCACAGAGCTGATTTTCTGCAATAATCCAGTCAATGGCAAAATCCTATTGGCTTTTTATGGAGGGAACCAGGGTAATGCTAACTTTTGGGCTAGCCTACAAAATTACATCATCGCTGCAACAATCTATCTGATCTATCTTTGAAATATCTTGATAAAAATTTGTAAAAACTGAAATATGTGAATATGGTAATCATAGTCTGCATACAGTAAACACTGCAGCACAATAAAGCTGTTACTGCCTAATTCTTTTTTGAGTTTATCATTGTGTCAGGTTTATCAACATCAGTGTGTGTTTTTAAGGTGGGAAAAATAAGTGTTTGCTGATTTGAACTGCTTGTGTCCTAAGTGCATCACTTGGCTAGTTCATATTGTGTTAGAATGCAAGTGTGTGTTTGCAGTGTGGGACTGGTCTGACCTGTCTGGAACGCTGCCTTATGAGATCAAACCAGTGTGGAGCAGATTAATAACTGGCCGTTCTGTGGAGCTCTTAGTAACATACTAATCAGCAGGTACTGACATCTTAAAAGCTCCTCTCCACTTTCAAATTGAAAAAGGAACATTTAATCTGCACAGGGATTTACCAGAATGTGCAACAAATTTATGCCATTATTTATATAACAATGGCCATTAAGCAAATGTCCAACTAGCAGTAGAAACTCCTAGTAAAAACTAACAATAATTTGTTCCTAAAGTATTGCAGCTTTACATAAAGAAGCCACATAAATACATATTTTGGAAAAGGTGGAAAAAGTACTAAACATGTTTTAGCTTTAAATCTGTGGGAAGTAGCAATGTTAAGAGTGTCGTAATACACCACAACACCCTAAAAACCATGCCTTCTAGGAGGAAGGTCTGGTAGAAGCTTGATGCTCTGCATCCGCCAGTCTCGACCTCTGACCTTTTAGGAGCGTTCAAGGGTGAGTTTTTTAATATTTCACACCTATTTTGGTTTACTGTATAGCAATATTTTTTAAATCGCTCTAACGTGCACTCCAAATAAATTAAAATCAATAGAATCAAATCAACATCTCTACTAATGACCGGTTTAAGTTGAAAACTCATATTAACTCAACCCAGAGCCCAACCATGCAATTGTGGATCTGGTCAAGCTCGAATAGCAATTGGCTACAAGACACACGCTTGGGGATGATCGCCCAAGCGAGCCGGCCTCAGCGTGAGGGTGTATAGTGGTTAAAGGCCGAAACACCCAATGATCCTGAGGTACACTACTGAAGAGGTTGTCTTGAACATTTCCCTCAATCTAACTGATTTGAGGGATTAGGAAACAACAATAAGTTAGAGCCAAAGCTGTAACTTAATAGCTGCAAGAGCTTGTAACACACCAAAGAGAAAGGAAAAATTGAAATCGCATCATATGACCCCTTTAAAAAATAGTAACACTACCTATCTGCTAAAGGTCTACTGTCCATCAGCCTTGTAGAGGTGAATACTGAACAAATATTAGCTGTTTTTTTTTTTACATGTGGCATCACAAGATCTTTAAAAGGATCATAAAATGGAAAAGTTAATAATTCTTCATCATTTAAAAGAAAGTTTTATTGAACATTTGTTGAAACTGAGTTGCAAAAACAGCTTGTTTTGAAAGGGTTTAGCACTTTAGACAATTTTCACTGAAATCCTGAGAAGGAAACAGATTATTACACTTTAAATTAGACTCAACACAAACTCGCAGCCTGCATTTTGCCTCCAATGGTCTGAGAAAAAGCAAAAAAAAAAAAAAAAAAAGGTCAGGGAAAAACTAAATTATGGCTGTGTTTGTAAAAAAGAAACCTCTGGGGGAAAAAAAGAATGAACTAATAAAATATGACCTCTTTAAACTGAAGCAGACCCTCCGACATGAGATTTATGAAATACTTAAAACCCTTCTCGTGTGTTAAAGGAAGACAATTTAGCCTGCGATTCTGTTCTAAGAAAACAACAGTGCACAATCTTTCTAAAATCTAACTGGGGGCTTTTTATATCAGCGATTTCATAATTCACACCAAAAACAATGTTGTGATCTTTGGGCTTGGACCATAAAGCAGGGGCAGATACAAGCTTAACCTGAAGCCAATTCGTCTGCAGCAGCGTGAGTGACAAACCATTCCATGATAAAGCCCTTTCCATTTCGGCACTGGAGGAGCTGTCAGGCCTCTAGAAATATTCCACTCTGGATGAGGGTATCAGTGCGAGCAATCCTCCTCTTTTAACGCTGATACCTGCCGGAGCCCTGCCCTTCTATCTGTGAACGCACACTTTCTCCCGCCACCTCATACACACTCACACATACATAACCGCAAACACGTGAGATGTTTTATTTATGGCTTATAGCTAGGCCTCACCGAGATTCTTATCATTTAAATGAAGCAAAAAGGTTTTCCTATTTGTAATTTGTTACATTATCACATGTTTCATAATGTACTCAGAGGCCAGTGTGGTGATGTGAAATATAACCATCACAGACAGGAAGTTTGCAGTGCTGCTATTGATGCCGGGGCCTCTCTTCACTGTCCACCATTACAGTGTGAAGAAAACTGATGAAAAGCCAATTTCCCCTTTATCACATTAACGCAGCCATGAGAGAGAAACATTTGTTCTACTCAAGTACACTAAAGATACAATTACCAATCTCACATATACATGTTTTATATCAGCCTTCTTCCTCCTGCTGTGAGGATGGCAACAATATATTAAGACTAGTATGACAGTTTATTTAAGAAAAGAAAATTGTCTCTGTGGAGCTGGAGAAGTCAGAAATATATAAGGCAATGTGTCAGTGCTTTTAATAAAGGTAATAACTCTTGAGAGGCTATGCTTTACACAGAAAGCATATCTTGAGTTTTTTTCCCCCCACTGTTCACTGTGTCTGAACAGAACAGGATTTATTTTTACTAACTAGGTTCTCAATACAATGTAATATCACTATAGTTTCTACAGTTCTGGTAATGTGTCAGTAAAAAATAAGCATCCTTGCATAAAGAAAAAGCTTGCTTATGATGCTGAAGAGACCCTGTAACATCCAGACAGACAATAAGTGGTGTTTTTTTAACCTTAATAATAAGTGTTATAAAATGCTAAATCTGATTAGACATTTCTAAACAAATATTTGCCATATGTTCAAGCAGTGACTGTGCACTACAGAACAGCGAGCGCAATGGGTATCATTGTTACTTTGACATTTTAAACTGGGAAATTAGCAAATGTTCATAAACCCCAGTGTCTGTAAGCATATGGAATAATTGTTTTACTGGAAGCTGTTTGTTTTTATAGTATCATTAATGGTCTTCCTGCTGGGGTAATTGCTGATGCAGGAATATCTAGATATGTGGTGAATTACAATCTTTTTACATCAAGATAATGATTTCAATTGGACTGTTTCTTGAAAACATGACATTTACAAGCAATTTACAAGTGCAAATGTTCCTAATTGATCCGGTTGTCATTAAGGATATTAATCAAGCATACTCTCTCACCAGTGAGCGAGGAGGGTGAATTCAATGCAGCTTCAATGCAAGAATGGAAAGAGCAAATGCCTAAGTGATTTACCTGTTATTTCCCTTTTTTCTCACTTGTTTCTGACTTTGAAAGTGCTGGAAACACAAGGAGAGCTACAACTATGGCTCATCTATGGATGAAAATGCTTAATTCCTCTGGGGAGCCTTAAAGGGGTGCTATTATGCTTTTTCACTTTTTCAACTTTAGTTAGTCTGTAATGTTGCTGTTTGAGCATAAAAAAGATCTGCAAAGTTACAAAGCTCAAAGTCCAATTCAAAAGGAGATATTTTATTTAACAGAAATCACTTTTCAAAAACTACAATGAACGACTCGTTTGGACTACAACGCACATTTTCCGGGATTTGTGCCCAGCTAACCAGTCACAACACACACTGGCCCAGCTAACCAATCACAGCACACACTGGCCCAGCTAACCAATCACAGCACACACTGGCCCAGCTAACCAATCACAGCACACACTGGCCCAGCTAACCAATCACAGCACACACTGGCCCAGCTAACCAATCACAGCACATTTCGTATTTCAAAGGGCGGGCCTTCATTTGATACAGGAACTATTCGAGCCGTTCATGCCAGACTGAGGAGAGAGGTGTTGTAATAATGTAAAATATGTGAAAAATAATGTGTTTTTCGAACAACCTAGTATGATCAAGACTTTGTAAAAGAGCATAATAGGACCCCTTTAATAAAAAGGTAAGGGTTAAGACAACCAACAATAAATAAATAAGATATTTTCTTTGGAAAAATTTTTGACACGATGTTCAAATTTTTTATTTTGTGTGGAGTTTGCTATAGCAAGCATCACTATTACTATTGCTTATGCTCACAATTTTATCTATCTATCTAGTATATATACTGTATATATATATATATATA
>NW_015656153.1:1301099-1325252 GCF_001515625.1 Sinocyclocheilus rhinocerous | reverse complement strand
CACACACATATATATATATATATATATATACACACACACACATACATACATACACACAAAGAAAGGTAACTAAAGTATTCACTCAAAAAGTTTGCTAATACTCTTTTTTTTTAATAATAATTTATTTTATATTATATAATTATTTTTAAAAATTATTTATAAAAAAATATTATAAAAAAATAAAAAATAAAGGTAATATCAGCATTCACTCCAAGAGGTTGATAATTCTACAATTTGGTAAAAGAAGAAATAAAAATGTCTTATATAATGTAAAATCATTAAGCATTGTAGCCCTTCAAAATCATGAGATGTTTAAGCAGTTAAAATGTTGATATAACCTTTATGGAATTGAATATCAGAGCAAGTAAGTGAGCAAATATATCACGCACTTGCAAGATTACAAGTCTCGAACAACCATCAAAGTGAAATAACCTATCCCACATTTCATGTAGGCTCTCATTATTTATTACCACCAAAGATGAAATATATAATTGAGCCAATATAGTGCACATGCGACGTTTTCTGTTTGATGAATTGCCGTTTATTTTGAAATGCCGGAAATGTTTAACATACCGGCACGTTTTAGCACCTGACTTATTGCCGTCTGGCTTTATTTATGTAGTGCGCTGAGTGCTGGTGTGTTCATATGACTTTGCTGTACACTTTACAGATTGTGGATGCGGGGGCAGCGTGCCACAAGCTACCCATCCATCTCCTGACAGGCCTCAGATCCAGGAGTGTACACTTCATTTTTTCCTCTACCCATCCCTCTCGCGCCTTTCACTAGCAATAATCACATGCTAACTAGGCAGAAGGGCAGCGGCAGCTAAACAGAGGAGACGTAATCAGCTCCGCCACATCTGCAAAGAGCCGCGACCCCGCGGAGCTATGACAGATTACAGGACTCCGTTGCGGCCACACAATGCATTTGATCTGTCTGATCAGTGTGGACGATTTCCGGGATGGTTCTCGCCCCATGGCCGTACGCCCGTCTGTCATTGTTACTCACGCCCGGTCTGAGAGACATAATATACAGTGAAATTGCTCATATCGACTTATGGCCATTACCAGTTTCGCAAGAAGCTCTGCCACTCAGCATTGCCCCTTTTGATTTATATCCATCCGCCGCTGATCTTCTCTGACTTTAATCTAAATAAAGACTCCTGAGAAAACTTGCCAAGGAAAGTCCATCTCTGGGCAAACGGTTAATTCCGTCTGACATTGATGTGCTGAAACGCATATAAACGCCTTGACGGACCAGATTAAACAATGCTCTGCACGTCATAGCTGAGGGTTCTCAAAAGGCCAGCGTATTTTCCTCTTGATACGCCACGTAATTTAAAACCAGTATATTCACAAGTACTGCAAGACGTGCCGCCCATGTCCTATAGAAGTCAACTCCAAGAGCTTAAAGCTGCAAAGACTCTAATTTCCTGTCAACACTTTGGGGTGATTTATTCGCCACTCATGGCCTCCGGTGCCTGTGGACAGTGAGCTGGGGAAAGGTGGAAGCTCTTCTTGCCTCCATCCACCTTGTTTCACCTTCACTTGCGCTGCCAATCAGTCTCCATCACTCTGGGTGGCATGAGAAGCTCTGAAAGGTCAGCTGACCCGCTGCCAGCTCCCCTGCCAGAGCCAGAGGGCAGCCTGATAGCAGCGCTGATGTCTCCTCTGCTAGAGATTTACTCCTGTGCTTCGGTAAATTTTTTTCAAAGCACACCTTTATCTACAAAGATAAACATCTGTTTGACATTCTTGATATTTCAATTTAGAATTTGAAATGTATATTTTTTTATGTGAAAAGCAATGAGCAATAGACGTGATTCTATTTGCAACTGCAGCTTACAACAACAAGAAGTGAGGACTTGGAGTCTATTTGTGTTAAAAACTGTATTACTAAACATATACTGTGAAAGCGAGCTGCCTACAGGCCTTTATTATCCTGCATGATCTTTTTTTTTCTCACACAGATAGTTTGACTCCAGGCAGCCAGCTACCCTTCGCCAACCCCACCACCCCACCCCAGTTTTAGTGGTCCTCTGGCTCAAGGGGCCCTGGGCCACGGGCTGGCTGGCCTACTTATCTTTGGGTGGGGTGAAGTTCACGCAGGGTGATGAGGCATGTGCACATTCGGGTTAAGAGCTTGAGACTCGGCAGCTCTTGGCCAAAACAAATGTCCCCGGAGAACGAGCGTCTGCCACAGAGCAAGCCTCTGCGATCGAAATGGCACGGCCAAGGCCTAGACCCTTGTGGAAGCTCTAATTGTGCGTGAAAATGTTCATTAACTTGTGGGATTCTCACAAACTTCGAACAGCCAAAGTCAACATATAAACAGCCACAAGAGCACAGTTTTAGATCGCTTCCCACAGGAGCTGCAGTGTTATAAACAATGCTGTTCAATAAATAAGAGGATATTGTTGAGTAAATGAAAAAAATTTTAGATATGATGTTGCTACTTTCTTGTCTATTTCTGCTCTTTCAATGAAAATTGTGCCAAATGATATTAAGCAGAATTAACAGGTGCATGTCTCTGAGCAACTTTGAAATGAATCAGTTGAGCGATCTATTCTAATCAACCCTCTACATTGCGAACAAAAACAATAGAAGTCTATGTAATGTCCCCATTTAGATAGCTAAGTAAACGTGTGTGTGTGTGTGTGTGTGTGTGTAAAATAGTATATCAGTCTGACGAGTAAACAAAAAAATTTACTAGCCAATGGCGATTATATTGCCAAGGTGTGCATAGAGGGTTGCTAATGATGCACTTATGATGCACAAATGATGTGTTTGTCTTCTGCAAGAATCAGTGTTTAAGGCTGGAATGCACTACACGACTTTTGGTTTGGTTTTACCCCGATTCAGAGTTTGGAGCCACTCTGCAGATTTGAGCTGACAGATTCACAGAAAATCGCGTAGTGTATGATGGTCACAGATTTTTTTTAGCTTCAGGCTATGATTCCATTCAGTCAGAGGATATCAAACATGTTTGATATTTTCAGCCGATTCTAGAACACACATTGTCTTCATTTGTCAAGTGTCTCCTGGCATCAAGGCACACATTTCTGCATGAGTTTGTTGTGATCGGAACAACTTTAAAATCTAGATTCTCAGTCGTTTAGTGTATGATGGCCAGTTTTCCTCTGTGACTACTTACAAAATCGGTAAGTTTTTACAAAATCTGTTCAGATTTTAAAAGTCGTGTAGTGTATTCCAGCCATTAGTGAATCCATTGATGAAATGATTCAGTGAATCACTCATAAGTCACTTGTTCGGCTTGTGAATGAATCAATGTTCGTTTTCAAACTAATGAGTTCATTTAACAATTAAATTACTCACTTATAAAGCCACTAACTGGCAACCTGCAGAGAGACTCTTTTAAAAAATCCCCACTACTAATGTACAGACTGCCAGTCTGTCTGGAACATGTAAACACAACAGTCCTAATGCTGTTGGATTGCATATCAGGGCTCTTGAAGCACCCTCAGCCAAACAAATTCAAGGACTGGAACTAACTATTGTATAAATACATATTCCAGACTTTATGGTTCTACTCACTAGTTTAGAAACTGCATGAAAACACATTGTCATTTCAGAAAATATATAGAATCAATTGATTATGGTTTTATTTCAACTTCTATATAAGAAGCTAAAGGGGAAAATAAGTTTTCAAGATGCATAACTCAGTTCTGTTTGACCCAAGCAAAGTCCTGTCTCTGCTTGGCATCACAGCAGCTTTTTAAATTGTAACTAAACACGAAACCTGAAAGTGAAAGCAGACAAAACAAAGTCTGTGACATGGATTCCACAAAATGGACAAGCTAATGATGTCCACTCCACTTCACTAGCGAAGAACTGCATCAAAAGACTCCCAACCTTTATATGCAAGAACAAGAAGTTTTAAACATTCATAAGAGCGTGTTTTGTCATGACAGGCACCTGACACACATTGATATGATAATTCAGATTTACGTTGAGGAGCGGCTGTAATCACTGTTCCTCCTTGGCATTTACATTTTCAACTTTCCCTCTTCGACGACTCTTTTTATGTGTCGAGACCTGTCGAGGCTCGTCAGCTACGCTGTGATACGTTCACGGTTTTGAACTGACGTGCAAAGAGAGACAAAAAGAACACTGTTGTACTTTTCCTCCCAGCCGAGTCTTATGCCGCTCGATACTTGCTTGATCTCAATTACAGCCCACAACTTCAGAGAGACAAATTAGCCACAATAAGCAGCGCAACAAACAACTGACAGAAGCCCACTGTCGCTCCTCATCCTCATCCAAGCGGGCAGCATAAAAGGCATATCACTCTTCTCTAGCTTCTCCTCCTCTGTTGCTCTCACGCTCCTTTTAAAGTAATGACTACGGACAAGCACCTACAGATCAACTCCTCTTTTTTTTTTCCCTGAAGCCTTTCTAAACGCTGTAATGTTGTATTCCGTTTGAGTGTTGCTTTTTTCCTCTGCTCTCTTTATCTTAGAGTTTCTTTTGACTATAGAGGCTTCCTCAACAGGCAGCAGGAAGACAGCTACCTGACAGGGTGCTTAATTATTTGGCGGCCTGCATTTGACAAAACTATACTGGCAGTCAGTAGCGGAGTTAAAGACAACAAATAATCCCAAACTGACCCTAAGGGAATGCAAAAGTAATGTGAAAATGATTATAGTAAAAATCAAAGTGCACAGTCTTATTAGGCTTATATTTGCAAGAAAAAGGAAGAAGCAATGACACATGAGAGACATACAACATGCAAAACTAATGCAACGTATGGATGGGTCTGGATGGTCAACTAGTCCAGTGAATTTTAACCAGGGGTAAGCTGCTTTAAGGGAGAACTTGGAAAGACTGATTTTGCTTTGTTAAACCTATAAAACAGAAATTGGCTCAAAATAAAAATTTTAGGAGTATCAATATAATAAAATGTATTAATCCATACAAATTTAAATGATCACAGGTATTTTACAGTACCATAACTTATTCAATTAATTAATACAAATTACAATTAATAAAGTTAAAATTCTTTATTTTGGGAGCACCTTAACATTTTCACTTTCTTATTAAAGAAATTCAATAGGCTGCAATAAGTGTTGAAAGAAACACATTTTAGTTTGGTGTTGACAATTCAAGTAGGCTAAATAAGACAAAAAGGTTTGGGAAACACTGGACTAGTTGATCACTGAGGTTGACAAGTTTATGCTGATTTTTTAGTACTTTGTAATGAATTTACAGGATTTCTTAGCATATAGCCTTTAAATAGGATAAACAGACAGACATTCAGCATAAATTCAAGCATAAACAGGCTAGACAATCTTTTATTGCACAAACTATCATAATTTGTATATATCATGCATAATCTGCATATCTCTATTTTTTGTAAGGAGTATAATATATATTACTACTAGAGTCAGAGTTATTTATCCTCTGTGTTTAATTTCTGTCATGTAACTTATTAAAACATCCCTAAGAAATGCATTTGGTGTCTGACCGTAATTCAGCCAAAAGAACAACTACCTCATTAATTGTTCAAGTAACCCACTAACTAGTCGATTTTGAAAATATGTCATTTTACAGTCAAAAGGTCTATTTGTCACTTTTATGAAGGGCAGATGCATAACGCATTAACATCACTGTTGCACAGTTACACACAATTAATTTTTTTATGTTGAATGTTTTTCATAATCATATTCAAGGGACAGTTCCGTACCTGTGAAAAAAGCTTGCCAGAAACCAGGTACTTAGAGACTGTGTCAGTAATAGTCGTCAGTAAGTAGACCACCATGAAGAGTTAAGGCTGAAAATAGGCTAATTTTGTCCCAAGAATACAGTGGCCGGCCTGCAGTTTAAATTCCTAATGGGCACAGAAAATATCTTATATAGTCCAGTAAGTCAAGGCTGTCACAGGAAGGGAACATATTACCTCTGAATTTGTGGGAAGGATCTCATTATCATAATAATGTTTTCTGTCCCAGAAGTCAACCTGCTATTCATAATCTGAACGATTGCAGTTTAAAGCCATAATAATCACTACTATTGTAATGTAATACTCTCCACAGACAGACCACTCTGTTTCCTGATGATGGCCAAGTTTATCCTCTGCTCCTTCTCCTTTCACTTCAGACACCGAGATATAGGCAGCCATTTCCAAAGCTGAACAAAGCCAGAGAGCCAGTCCTAATGGGACTGACTGGTACTTTGTCTGTGCAAAGGGCTCTGAAAGCCGAGAATGAAACATGACCCAGCAATTCCACAGTTTTGTGCTCTTCATATTTGCATTGCTGCATTGGATGCGGATCATTCATTGAAAACAATGCAGAGGCAAAAGCAGCTGAACGTTTCTGACAGGAATGAAGCAGAAGCGACTGTCCTGGTGTGTGTGTGTGTGTGTGTGTTTGTTTTGATATGTATTCAGAGCAGGGTGTGTGAGGGGTTGACCTGCTCTCTTCCCCCTTCCTGCCCTCACAGCTGCAGGAAAGCAGATGTTTACCACTGCAATTAACGCCTTCTATTCATGCATCTTGTCCAAAGTGGAAATCTGTTGTGACATGGGTTCAGTGAGAACCTGCTGTGGGTTCTCCCGACACAATATTAATATCAATATTTTCCAGCGGCTAATTACCTCAAATATGAATGGATGGTGATTTAGTGTTGCCATGACACCTGACCAAGCTTATTATATTATATGATTTCTTCCTCCGTGCTAGAAAAACTATTCATCCCTACTGGCACCTAAGCAGCATATACTTTATTGTACAATATATATTCAAATAATTTTTATCACATCAAACTGATTTACCTCTGAAAAGTCATTTTAAAGACAAGAAATTAAAATTGACCATTTACATCATGAGGCATTTTCTATTGCAACAGGAAGTTGAGTTGTAACATATTATAAAATACACATAAGAGCTTGACCTTTTTTAAAAACATTTTTAAAAGTAAATTTTCGTTCTCTTTAATGCAATTTTCAACTTTTATTTTTTATTAATAGTCTTATTGAAGATAAACAAACAAACATTTTCCACTAACAACTTTTCTTTTCTGTTAACATAACCAAAAATGAAACAATACCATCACAACTATCCAAAAGTAATCCAAACCTGATGGATAAAATCAAGCCCTGCCCTATTTCCCACTAAATATTCAGTTTGACTTTATAGTTGGATATCACATTATAAAGTTACATGCTGTTTCATGTTGTCGTGCATAGTATGTGACACATATAAATGACCACGGAAAGAATAAGAGAATAGAAACATGCTGCCTACCTGTAGAGCCATGTGTGTCCAGTGGCCTATGCTAATGTGACCTGCAGTCTTCATGCTTATGGAGACGTTTTGATTGCGGTGAATGCCATAGTGGATCTGAATGTCATCCTTGGAGACTGTCACCAGCAGCACTAGTCGGCCCACAGCGCTCTTTTCCATTAAAGTCCTGCACATTAGAAAAGCAAACATTAATTTTTGTTGAGAGCAAATTTAGGCACTCAAAACAAGCAACATAAAAGAATATCCAAAACAGGCCTACATTTACACTAAATATAATTTGGAATTGCATAAAGCATCTTCGTATAAAGCGCCTCATATTATTTCATATAGGAACAGTTAAAGACATTAGTAAGCAGTCAATACACCTTCAAAATATCGGCTATGAAAATCCAACAACCCTCTTTTACTGGGAAATTCCTTGCCATCTAAAATGAACATCAGTCTGACATTTATGCATGTTGTATCAATATTTTCCATTTGCCTTTTCTTGTTACTCGAAAACACCCTCATACACTGTCATATGAAACACCATTACAGACGTTTTACGGGAAACGGCAGCATTTACGAACACAGGCCACCGCATCCAATAAATCATAAAGCATTTGTACTCAGGTTGCGGCTGGCCCCGGAGTCAGAAAGATCTCACCTACAGCCAAGCTTTTGCTGCCTGCTCCACTTGCAATTAGGCCAGGCTTCTCCAGGGAAGGCAACGTTTTAGTATTCAATACGTCTACTAAGGCAAGTGTTCCAAAAAACTATGTCTGAGCGGTGTATATTTTTATGTCATATTACCATGGGGATCTTAGGCAGGTATTAAACACAGGCCAATTAATTCACTAACAGAATAAACACGCAAGCCTGTTGACTCTGCCTCGCGCCGCTTCAAGGAGAGAGTGCGACGGATGAACCGCCTTGACCGCACGGACTCGCTTATATATTTTTCAACAGTACACGCTTGTGGCTTTATCTCTCTTTTCATGCTCTGCACTTGATATAAAATGCTGAAACAGTTGTTCTTCTTCTACAGCCTCTCTGACTCCATCCTTTCATCCCATCACCCACTTTCAACTATATCATTTTCTGTGCTGTGGAAAAACAAAGTGGCCTTTGAGTTGATGCTTTTTTGCCAGAGCTCAGGAAACACTGTGGCAATTTCATTTCATTTATCTAAAACTGGCCACAGCTGGTCTTGCCGGAGCAGAGCAAACAGGGCTCAGAGCTTTTTCAACTTGGCAGGACTCCTCACAGAATGTGTTCCATGTACCAACACGCTTTCAAAGTGGAGATACAACAGAGGAAATGTCAGAAAATAAGGTGAGGACAACCAACAGCTGAGTGGGGATCAACTACACAGGAAAAGCTAGTTTGAATAAAACCAGCTATGGCAAGGCGAGCGGCCGAGCTAATCCATATCAGGTTTAGATCATACAGCGGTGTTCTAACAAGTCATTCTTTTCATGGAACGGAGCAGGCATTGAAACTGATCCGGCTGATTAAGTAAAATATTCACTCTCTAAGTGACAGAAACACTTACACTGCCTCTCTGATCTTCTTAAGGGAAAATTCTGGACGTGTGTCTACTTACATTACAGTGTCTTGCTCGAGTTTCAGCCACACCGTTAGAGTAAATGAGCTCGCTGGGCTGAAGCTTAAGAGTCGACGGGGAAGCCGGACAACCTCTCGAGGTCGGAAAGATGAAGCTGGTGGAATCAGCTTCTGCGCCTGGATGGTGGTCCTGTGCATCACCCTTCCAGCACGTGCCCACGCTTGTGGTGAGGACGTCAGTGTAGTCTGGCGTAGAGGAGCTATACGGAAACTCCTGGATGCAGAACTTCTGGATACAGGTGTGGAGATCCTCCTGAACCTGGCCGGCTTGACAGAAAGTACTTCTCTCAGGAATTCCACACGTAGCCCTCAACGGCGTGGTGCTGACAGATTTATATGCCCCAATGTTCTCAAGCCTGGGGAAGTTGCCCTAAGGGGCAACCAGGCCGAGGGAGGCATAAAAGCCTAGGGTGTACAGTAATAACATAGCACCTTTGTGCCCAAGGAGCCAATTCGTTGTTGGTGGCAAGGTTGCCTCCTGATGTAGTGATCTTAAATAAGTAATGATGGTCATGCCGGTGGTGACATTTTTAGAGTCCAGTGCCTTGGGTAAGGCAGCGCAGCTTAATGGCACAATGTCACAGAGGAGGCCAAAGCCTTCACATGATAGCTAGGATTTGGGCCCGTCAAAGTCCTGTAGAAAACGAAAGGGAGAAAGGAAAAGCAAAGTCATATGTGAAAACATATTTATGAAAAATATTATACCCTGACACCCTACCTGAGGCTCTTAGGATTCCACTTGATGCAAGAAAAGCTTAACAATTACTTTTTCCAGTGCATCTGAATTGCACTGAGCATGGTTTTATGTCAGTAACATCCACCCTGAATTCAAGTGGCATTGCAAAGAGGAGAATTATAATAACCTCTCTAAAACGGTGTACAGTGAAGACATAAAATGCATGCACTAGAGAGGTAAAAAAAAAAACAGATCAGGTTTTTAAAAACGCATTAATCCAGAGTAACAGTCTACAAGATTGATGATTGAGCAAGAGCTCAATTGTCGTCAACCTCGTTCACGTTACAATAGCAGCGGGCTATTTGCCAACATACATTCAACAGGTTGCTGGAGCCAAACTTATTGACTTTGTATCAGAATGAAGAAAACGAGCAAGAACATGAAAACCTGTGGGAAATTTTGTCCTCTTCAACCATGTGCCAATTATACAAATTATGCCAATCACAACGCACTGGATAGCTGGCCAATCAGAGCACACCTCACTTTTCAGACCTATGAGCTTTGTAAAAATCGACGCGTTTCAGAAAGGCGGGGCATAGAGGAGAAACAATAATGTACAGTATGTGGAAAATAATGTGTTTTTTGAACCTTAAACCGCATAAGCACATTTCATTACACCAAATACACAAAATAATGTTCTTTTTAGCAACATCATATGACCCCTTTAAAGGAATTTCTGTTGGTAACTTTCTCCTTGAGTGAGAAGTTGGCCTATTGTCTTTTTGTGCATCTACCTACCCGTCAACTATATTTAAGACCTTATTGATTATAACTTATCATTTGTAATATGTAAATATGTAATTCAGTGACTGTGGAATTTTGTCATTTTCCCGTCCGACACTTAACGGAAAGCTCTCGAGCAGCGGCTTGTTACTATGGTTACCTCCTCAGGCGAACGCGACTTTTGTTCCCGCGTCTATTTAGCATACTCTTACAAACTTTTGTGGAAACGATGTTTGAAAACGCTGTTGAAATAAATACATACATTTTTTAAAATTAGGCTGAATGAATGAATGAATGAATGAATGAATGATGCATTTATATAGCGCTGAACTAGGCTGAACCCCTCATAATGCGTAGCCTATACCCTGCACTTCCATGAACAAAAGCACAGACTGTTTTGAGTTTGAACGTCTTAATTAGTCTTCAATGAATAAAGAAATATGCCACATTAAACTAATTTAATACAGACAATATATAAACGAAATAGAGGCATTAAAGATCCATACGTGATACTGAAAACAATCTATATTCTTACCTCGGCGCATGATGCGTTCAAGGAGCGCCTGGCCACTCTGAGCAAAGCAGATTATGAGAGTTTGCCATCTGCTCCTCTCCAGAACTTGAGCGCTCGATCACTCTAAAAACTATTTACCGAAATGCTGATAAATAGTATACATGCACATATCCGCCACGAATAAAACCAAAACACCTGTTGGCATCATTGATCGGTCGCTGGAGGAAGATGTCAGCGTTACATTACGTCTCGATTTAACAAGTGGATCTCTTGGCTCAGGAACGCCACTCGACGTCGCTAAGCAACCAGGCACAGAGTTGCACATTCAGGTGCTGGACTCCGGGAGGGGAAAGCAGCACAAAGGATTAGAGAGGGGGGCTGAATGAATGCACTATATGGGGATGTCTGAGTATTTTTATGGTCCATGACGCAATGGCTCATACTGATGACTGGGATGGCATTACTTTGGCCAAATGTCGTATCCTACTTTGTGCGTCTTAAGCCTACTTGATATGGGCCTAAATAAAAAAAGCTTCGAAGCATCAGCGCAGTTTGTTGTAAAAGCCTCTCTGCTTCAAAAGCCTCGTTCGGCACATCCCTTATTATATGAATATTATATAAATTATATAAATATTATGTTATTTGGTATGTCTGACTTGAGAAGGCGCCGACGCACTGCTACCATCAAAGTACCGCGAGAGCATTCTGCGCAGCTTCTCGATGACGACACAGCCGTTTCATGATTGGTCGGATTCATCGATGACAACGGTGACGTGTGTTTATTTTTACACCTTCAGAGCCATGAATGCTAAAATCTTAATATTGTGTCATGTTTATCAAAATAAAACTAATTAAAAGTAAAAGCCTCTCTGCTTCAAAAGCCTCGTTCGGCACATCCCTTATTATATGAATATTATATAAATTATATAAATATTATGTTATTTGGTATGTCTGACTTGAGAAGGCGCCGACGCACTGCTACCATCAAAGTACCGCGAGAGCATTCTGCGCAGCTTCTCGATGACGACACAGCCGTTTCATGATTGGTCGGATTCATCGATGACAACGGTGACGTGTGTTTATTTTTACACCTTCAGAGCCATGAATGCTAAAATCTTAATATTGTGTCATGTTTATCAAAATAAAACTAATTAAAAAATTCGACCTCACTTATTGATATTTATTGGTATTAAATAGTATGTGTAGTAGCCTACATACTGAATGATAAGTGATCTTGCCGACAGTTTTATCCAGACGCAGGTCGAAAACATCTATTGAATGCAATGGACCTAGTGTAAACAAACGTTGGGCACTTTTGACATCCATTATAGTCCAGTGAAATCAGGTTATCAGATACAGCCTAGTGTCATGTTTATCAAAATAAAACTAATTAAAAAATTCGACCTCACTTATTGATATTTATTGGTATTAAATAGTATGTGTAGTAGCCTACATACTGAATGATAAGTGATCTTGCCGACAGTTTTATCCAGACGCAGGTCGAAAACATCTATTGAATGCAATGGACCTACTAGTGTAAACAAACGTTGGGCACTTTTGACATCCATTATAGTCCAGTGAAATCAGGTTATCAGATACAGCCTATGGACATTTTGCTGAATTTAAGAGATAACAAACCACACAAAAGAATAAAATATGATTCAAACAAAACTCTCATGTTATTTGAAACTATTTATTATCTATGCAAAATATATAAACAGTTGCAATTACTTTTGTAAACACAGACAGTCCTACCACTTTTTAATTAAGTGCTTCTAATGACCTTAAGCGGCTTAGCTCACTAGCCTAATAATCAATAAACCCCATCAGCTGTAGAAAGACTTTCTCTTTAATGTGTTCCTCTGAGGAACAGAAGCTAATTTCTGCTGCTATTAAAACACATGCTGGACCTGTTTACTGTACACAATCAGAGGGGCTTAGTGGATTTATATGTTTTTTTATGCTTAAAGGTTTGAATAAGTTTAAGAAATAGTCAACCCAAAAAAAGAAAATTCTGTCATCATCTACTCACCCTCATGTCATTCCAAGCATGTATTAATTTCTTTCTTCTGCTGAGATACTATGAAGAATGTTGATAACCAAAACTTGCTTTTTTGACTTCTGCTGTTATTTTTTTTTTATTATTTTTTTTTTTAGTCTAGTCAATACAATGGCTATCAATGGGAAACTGTGTAGTTACCAACATTTTTCAAAATATATCTTCTGTTGTGTTCCATAGAAGAAAGTCAGGATTTCAGGATACAGATTTTCAACAACATGAAGGTGAGTTAATGATGACTGAATTTGTATTTTTTTGTGTAGATGATCCCTTTAACCCTCAATTCTAATGATGTTGCATCCACTATGAGAAGTGTGGTAATAAAATATAAGGGTCATTTTAACAAGAAAACATATGCATTGCAATATCCTAAAAGCATATTTTGCATATCTTATTTATTCTCATGAGATTAAAATTTAGGATCAAAGCCAATGAAAGTATTTCCCAACACTGACTACTGTTTCATCATGTTTTCCTCTTCCTCTGGGCTGAAGTAGACATCAGGTTTGGATTTTAATCAAATCGATTTTTCTTAAGCCTCCTGTCTTGCAGCATCTGCTGCACACAAATGCTGAGAATGTTGAAATGAAGAGCGGTGTTAGAATTAGCCTTAGCATTATCTTAGCTTTTGTTCACAGAGATAGCATGCAAATGAGGCTAACACTGCTATCCTCTACATTCCAGTTACTCAGGAGACGAACCCTGGTAGTTTAACCCAGCTGTGCGCCAGGACTCTTCCACTAATTAATGAAGCTCAACAACTACAAACACAACACATTGTAGTGTTTCTATTAGACTTTTCCTGTCTTTTTTTTCTCCACTTAAATATGTGATGCAAAATTAAAAATCCACGCTGGACTGTTTCCCATATTGCCAAATTAACAAACCAACATACAAATTATTCCCATCGTCCCTGGCTTACTAAAGGGAATCCACTGGCATGCACCTTTTGACTGTTAAACTGGCATATGGTTTGTTTTACAATAAAATATGGGACATAAATTGTAACAAAGGCTGAAAGTCATATCTTGAGCTTTATGCTGCTGATGTGCAGTTCTGTGGTATTTTCCCCCAGGGTTCCATAGTGAAATCCCTGTCCTGCTGAGATACATATGATTATATTATCCTTTTACTCCCAGTGCAGGAAGAAAAACCTGCCACAGTTTGGCAAAGGGGTACAGATATCATTCCGGTTGTATTTTTCAGCACACCTCAGCAATTTGCTTGCTAAATCTGTGTTAAAAGTTGTTTTTGTGTAGCGTTATTCATTTATTACAGTGTTTTTATTGTTGTGTGGCACTCCACATCTCTCTATTTTACTATATTTAAAGACTTTGACACTGTTCTAGGTTTGAAGACATGGCAATTAAAATTGTTAAATGTATTTATTTAGCAGACCCTCAGAAAAAACCTTTAAATATTAGAATAGCATTTAGTTTGTTCAGATCAAAGTTGTATTTCTCACATACACAACAATTATTTATGGTACAAAAGCAGTGAAAAAATGCAGTCTATTTGTTCTGTTTTTTCTTGCGTTGAGAGTTGTTTTGTTTTCTTATTTTGTTCTTTGTTGCTTTGTTTACACTATGGTAAAAAGGCACTGAAATGTGCTGTCTACAGGTGCATCTCAATAAATTAGAATGTCGTGGAAAAGTTCATTTATTTCAGTAATTCAACTCAAATTGTGAAACTCGCGTATTAAATAAATTCAATGCACACAGACTGAAGTAGTTTAAGTCTTTGGCTCTTTTTTCTTTTGTTTTGTTAAGTTGGGTTTTGTTTAGTCTCGCTTTTTTTTTTTATTTTTTTTGTTCGTTAGTTTTTTTGTTTTACATTAAAGTACAAAGGCATTGAAATGTACTTTCTACCCCCTTGTTTTGTTTCGTTACATTGAGCTTTGTTGTGTTGGGATTTTGTTTTATTTATTTATTTAGTTATTTCTTTATTCCTTTGTTTACATTATGGTACAAAAACATTGAACTGTCCTGTCCACCCCAACCTCTTTTTTGTTTTGTTTTGTTTTGTGAGCTACTATTGGATTTTCAAAAACTTTCTCAAATACTTTTTTCATACTATATTGACACATCTAAATCTTAATCGAAATACTTTAATAATTGAGGACATGTGTACCGAGATTGTAAACAAGTTGCAGCGTGAAGTAGAGGGAGCAGAAAATGTGGGCAAAGTGCATTTCAAGACCGCTGTCGTGCTTGGAATCTCTGTTGCTGTCAGTGAAAAAGATGGACATAGAGGGACTGTGCCAGTGTATCATCTCTCAGATTGCTCCTCTCCTGTGTAGCGACATGGCTGTATATTGAGTTGTCAGATGTGACACTCCAGACACCCCATGCTGGCTCGGAGTAGGAACTGGAGATCACTGGGAAGTCAAGTCACAATGGGCTCTGGAGTGTTCGGTTGCTACACACACACACACACATACACATACACAGTCAGTCACTCAGCTCACTGCGCCACAGGGGGGTGAGATTTCAGCAGACACAAACACCAGCTCTGGTTGAAAGCATGGACCGAATTACAAGGAACTAAGGTAAAGCAGAGAAAATACAGAAGAAAATAAGAAATCTGTCAGAATTTAAGTTTATTATAAAAGTAAAAACAATAACAAAAATAATAATGTTAAATTTAAAGTACAATATCTATACATTTTGCTTGCTCTAGGATTCACTCCTAGAAATCGTTATATAAATTCACAAATTAGTTATTTATTGTGCTTTATGCTATTTTATGAAGGCCTCCCCTAAAGAGATCTCAAGTGCTACTAATTCAAACCCAGATGACACCCCAAACTATTTATAAAAGTGCACTAACCGAATTAATGGTTCATCGAATGTAGAGTAAAACATTTAAGTGCAAATAAACGTGCAAGTGTGACCCGCTAATGCTCTCAATGAGCCCGATGCCGTCTGATCCATTTTATCCCATGTATTAAGGAGATGGTGAACTTGCCTTTTACAGGGACGACAATTAATTGCTTTTGAGTGATCTACCAGTTACATTTAGTGTTAAGTAGTTCTAAAATTGAAAAAGGCTATTCTGCTGGAGATGAGTCATTATCTGCCTCAGTAGAACGGTGGAGACGTGGTGCGTGAAGAAACGAGTAAAAGAAGGGTTTAGATGGGAACTAATCCACTTTGCTAATAAGATGACTAATGAGATACTAAAATACTGGAATTTCTGATAGTTTTACATAATGTCTTATAAGAAGATATTTTGTTTACCTACTCTGTGCTTGTTTTTATAGTTGTGCTAATAAACCTACATTATGGTTGTGAAAGGCAAACATTAAAAACATTGGCTGTGAAAGATGGGATCTAAAACAGTAAATGGATAGTTCATCCAAAAATGAAAGTTCTGTCAATATTTACACTTATTTACACTTACTCATGTCGTTCCAAACATGTATGACTTACTTTCATCTGTGGAACACAAAAGAAGATATTTAGATATTTTGTAAAATGTTTCAGGTACATATATGGACAAATGTCCATATATTTATATGATTTATCAGAAAGCTATGGCATTTTTAAATAATAAAGTCTTATAATTTAAAAAAAAAGAAAAAGCATTAAAGCAAGGACATCAAAAATCATACTTGAAATTATCTGGAAGTTAACTTTAAAACATTTGGTTAACCATTCCTTGAACTCTCTATAAAGACCCAAGACTTCAGAGATCATCTGGTAGCTCCTTGCATCCGGGGTAAACAGGGTCTCAAGAGGGACAAGGCCAAAGCTGTCTTTTTTGCACATTGTCAGGAATCAGATCTACACACTTCCTTCTCTCTTTCTACACACACATATCAGGCCCGGTTATGTCTCTCGCAGAGACATAACCGGTGTCGAGGGAGCAGGAGACCCGTGAAAGGCCATTACCACAGTGTGGCCCAGACCATCAGCACACTAAGACCCAGGAGAGTGACCCTGCTCTCACACTGAGAAATAAATTGGGTGGACTCACTGACAAAAAGCCATCAGGGCCCAACTGCACACATTAGCACTTCACAGATGACGCCAAGCACACCCGTGCCACCAGTCGAACTTTGTTCCCATGGCACGTCGGGGACACCACAAAACATACAGTACCGCTCAAGAGACGCAGTAGTTTGGTATATGAAATGACCAGGAAGTTGGTCTATACTGCATTCAACTCTTCAGAACCTGCAGCTAAAGACAAGCAAAATGCATTTGGTTAGACTGAGAGTCTCCATTGACAATCAACATCCTTATAGACTGGTTAAATGAGTTGTTCAAATGAGCTGAATCAACCCAATTCTTGAACATTGTTACAACTTAATTCCATTTTGCTCAATCCGATTTTTGGACCTGAAATGGATTTTAAATGCAAAACAGATTTAAAAAAAAAAAATTATCTTTGAAAGTTTTTGAAAGTTAAAAAAAAGTGTTTGTTTAAAATGCAGTGACAGGAATCATGTTTAAATTTGGTCAGTACAATCAAGGTGTTCTGCAAATAATTTCATTTGAATGGAATTTCTGTCATCAATCAAACAGTCTTTATTTTTTTTGTTTTGGTCACATCTTATTTCCAGCACTGATGCCCCATTAAACATGCATGAACCCCTGACAATATACCTTGGCCACTCCTTTTTTTAATGTCAGTTCATACGGTTACCAGCATTAAATGGATGTGAGCAGGACAGAGGTCATTTCAAACAGACTTATCTAGATCAGCAGTTTAACTAATATGTCTAGAATAGATCAATTAATCTAAAATGAGCTTAACTTTGAACTAAAGCTTTATGGGGAACATCAAAATTCCCAATTGGACTATAAGGCACTTTCCCGCTCCGGTTCCAAATTGCACCGACGGGATGATCCATAAATTGACATAATGGAGAAATACAAATAGTCCGGCATATCCGCGCATATACCTCTGCGTAGCTTATACCAGGGCCTCCTCTGAGGGTCCAACATCAGTGAAAACCCAATTACAGCAGCTCCACATTGCAGCCGTATAACATGGAAGAGTAGAAAGAGTTAAAAGAGCCATTACAAATGCCATGGAGCACTTTTAGCGTCTCGCAAGGTTAATGATAACGGTACTTGGCAGCTGAAATGCTCAAGTAGCTTTTATTGTATCATAATAATGAATCAATGGCGTAAAGATAAAATAAAATAAATGAACTCCGAAGTCGATGAGTAAAATGTATGTGCCGCAGCACAAATAATAAAAAAAAAAAAGTGGGCCGCCAACGGGGCCCTCTTTAAGTAATATCTTATGATGTCATCTTCTTGAAAAATATTTGCCTGCAGGTCTTAAAGGCCTTAAACGCTTTTGCTACAGAACATTAAATGTCTCCCCACATTATATGATACATATTAGCTGCAGATGATTTTACACACAATGCTATCTTACTATATAGTGCTATATTTTCTTTCTTTTCAAGCCTATATACAGGAAAAGGCACTAAATAGCCTTGGTATTTGTCTTCTTTGTCAAATTTATTATGCAGCAGGGTGTAAAAACTGAGGTTTGCTATTTAGGTATCCTAAGTGCTTTCCTCTTGTTGATGTTTGTATCTCCTGCTCCTCATTTGGCCCGCCGAGTCTTATAGGAGAGACAGACTGGATGTGGGCAGACCAGGAGACTGTGCTGATGTTAGGACCGTTGTCTTACAGTACATCAATGTGTCTGCTGTAAAGCCTCAGGGCATAGCGGCTGATTACCCTCTGAGTGGACATGCCTCAAACGCTGCATCAAGTTGTCAAGAACTTTCTGCTCATCCACCATTTTTCTTCCCCTTTCCGACGCAATAATATTGTAACCGCGACAGAATGAAGAGTGGCTGCGTGAAGATGCCAGTGCAGGAAGAAAAAAAACTAAACAATGACAGACTGCTCTTGAGAGGAAAAAAAGTCAAGTAGCCAAGCAGACGGCTCTATTGCCTGGATACCAGCATACTGCTCATCAGCTATTATATTCATTACTCATATTCCATAAGTGTTTTTTTTCCCTATAGGAAAAGCAGGATATGAATAAATACAGACTACTTTGTCATTCCAATTTGTATCCAAATGTTACTTATGTGCCTAGCAGACACAAATAGTTATATGTATATATATATTTCTATTAATTTAAACTAAAAAATGAATGTGCAATGTTTTGACAAGAGTGTGATTGAGAGTTTCTGATTTGTAAAAACAGCTCATAATTCATAATAACCAAAATGGCACTAAAAGTACAGTACCTCTTCCCTCTCTCTATTTCTGTTTGATTTATATTGATGTTTTTGAATACCTCTTATGCTCACCAAGGTTGGAATTATTAGATCAAATATACAGTAAAAACAGTAATATTTAAGAAATTACTACAATTTAAAATGACTTATTTCTATTGTAATACATTTTTAAATTTAGTTTATTTCTGATGGCAAAAATTAACTTTCCGCAGTCATTACTCCAGTCTTCAATGTGACATTATCTTTCAGAAATGTTTTGAAAACAATTCTTATCAACGTTGAAAATGGTTATGCTGCTTAATATTTAAGTGAAAACTGTGTTATTTATTTTTTTCATGATTATTGGATGAACCGCATTTAATTGAAATCTTTGTAACATTATAAATGTCTTTACTGTACTTTTGATCAATTTAATACATCCTTACTAAATAAAAGTATTAATTCCCTTAAAAAATAGAATAAATATATATTTAACCTCGATTCTCATAATGTTTAACCCACAGTAGGCAGTCTACAGAGCACTAAAAATAATAAATAAATAAACAGATGAATGAATAAATAAATAAATCCACAATGAGTTAAGACTGAAAACATGTTCTCACACAGTAAAACACAGCCCGAGTCAAAACTGGAAGCATGTTTAATATTGCTCTACTATTATCCTGAAAGGCATAATTGGACTTACACATCTGAACTGATCGTAGTTACAGAATCATAGGTCTCTCTTTTTGCATTGAACAATATATACAATGTAAAATAAATACATTTACACAAATGGACATATTGTTTGGAGCACACTGTAATGATGCACATCACAAAAATATACAGTTAATAGTTTTACCGATAAAACTACAGACATGATTCTCACTACAGGTTGTTTCAGCAACTCCTGGGTTGAAATATATCATTATCATATTGATCACAGAAGCTTCTCAAATGCTCTTTTATTCTTTCCCCTTCCTCCTTCTGGATCTCGTCCTTTCCCACACCGGTTTCTGCATGAGACTGCCAGGAAGCCTAGATGCGTTTGGCAGACGCATCGATGCATGAATAAATACAACCAACACCTAACCTCTTCAACATTTAAAAATAGCAGTTGTTTGTATATCTGATCATCCTTAATCCTATTATCCTAGATTTTGCAAAATAGTCCAATAGATACAGCATTTGATCACTAATCGAATCACATTGTACAACAACTGTACGTCGTACCGTCATATTGCTTTAAATAAGAAAATATATCTAAAAAAAAGTCGTCGTGGGTACGGATAAATGACACTTTGATTTCTGTGCTGGATAGATGAGTGTTAAAAGACACAGTCAAATTGTCTTTAAATGGTTCGAGAGGTCTGGGTACCGATTTGTCCAAAATGACACAGTACATGTCATAAAAGTATTTTGCTTCTGTTTTGTTTTTTTCATTTTGTGCGCTAAAAGCAACTTGGAAAAATGCATATCTGAAAGACTGAGTGTAGTTTGGAACCGCTTGTTCTAGTTTTTCGTGAAATCTTACAACGCTGAACAGAATTATAAAGCTTGTCTAGTTTCACATCGCTTCATTTCCATCGTGATCACCTCAGAGTAAAGACAACACAAAAAAGAAACCAACCAAAGAAACCCCCAAACCCATGTTTTGACCATCTGATGAGTTGCCATGAGCAATAAGATCTAGAGTCACGTTACACTAACCTTTCCAAAGCACAATCTATTAAGAGTTTTGAATAGCTAATGATAGATACAGTGTATTTATAGAACAAGGCTGAGAAAAAGCAACTAAAAACCCTCGTTCCCAGTTTGCCTTAAAAAATGATCTGTTCTTTCGTCTTTTTTTTCGTCATTTTTATTAAGCACACAAAGTCAAAGTGATAGTTTTGAAAACCGATCTTACACCAAAACAAACAAAAATGTTTCTTCCCTTTGCAACCTTAAAGAGTCAAGATATATACCAATGGAGTTCAGCATGAAGGCCTTATGTACAGCATTTTGTTAAAAGAGAAGGAAAATCAGAAAAAGAGGGGAAAGAAAGAAAAAATGTACTATTTCAAAGCATTTGTCATCGTAACCTATGATATACAGTGTTAGTCTACAAGATAGGAGTTACACAGATGGTCTCTTGTACATATAATGCACCTCCTTTTAAATATTCACTTATATATCAGCATAGATTATATTGATCGTTGATCGGTTGATCTAGCGGTAACTAGGAAGAGTCTTTTTTCAAAAGGTTATTTGAGAACCCATCATCTTGCTCCTGAGGATTCATACATCCAGTATTGTCTCTAATTCTACCCTGCCTCTACAAAAATGAACCAAAACTAGAAAAGAAAAAACAGAGAGAAAATTAATGCATACTGAACAGTGAGACCTGCGATCACCATGGGTAGTACACTACATCTTTTGCGGAAAGGGAAAAAAAACAGATGTTTCAGAAAAACACAGCAGACATGAAACACCAAGAAGCTGAACTACATTTTTTTTTGTTCATTTTTCATTCTTTTTTTTTTTCTTTGATCTGTTCCAATAAAATGTCTTAGGTTAGATTTATAATCTGTTAATTTACAATATACAATGCTTAAGAATATTCAGAAAATACCCCATACTAATACTGACATATTTCTGATGAAGGCTGTGGATCGCTTGCTTTGATACTTGAGCCTCTCTGCTAAAAATGTCATTTGGAAGAAGATTACGTCACGTGTATGATATCTCTGGCGCTATTCCGCGTAAAAATCAGGACCGTCGTGAAAGTAAACCTGCGATGCTTCTCCATCTTTCCCTAAGTGCTATTTTGCTTAACAAAGTTCAAATACTGCTTTAGTATGAAAGAATGTCAATAGAATTTCGAGGCTGAAGTTAATATATATGCATATATAATTGGCTTGAGATAATGGTTATGGTCCTTCTGGCCATATCATGTATGTAATCTATCATTTTATGACAAGCACAGACAGAAAAGCGAAAGCTTCTGGAAATTCATTTTCCCAAGTAAGTGTGGCACTAAGAAAAAAAACAAACAAAACCAAAAACAAAATTGCATACATTTACACCTCCACTTTTTAAACATCTATTGCTTAGAGAAGATAGCAGGGGTTTGTCTTCATTACGCAACACGGTGGTCGGTAGAAAAACATAACGATCAATTATTAACATTATATGAAGAAACATCGTGTTTGATGACCGTACCATATATTTACATCCTTCAGTACAGTAAAAATACACTGGAATATAACATAATAAAATAAAGTCAATAAATAAATGAGTCTGTTCCTTGACCACTGCGATTCCTCTTTGCTCGGTATTGCATGAGAGACTAAAGCTTCGGCTATTCCCTGAAAAGATCGAAATGAAATCGGTAAAAGAGGCTAGACGTGTTTGGAAGACTTGAAAGAAAACGACAAGGGAGTGACACACGCATGATCAGTCCGCATGGCTACGTAATGGTGAGGAGCAGCTTCTTCAAAGACGTGAAAATCTCCGTTTGGCTATCGCGTTGTTAAACTGCTCCGAGGACCTCTAATGTAATACTGCACATAGTCACTACGTCACGATCTTATGGTAAAGAGGGTCGATCCCTAGATTCCTTCAGTGACATGGGAGCTGGACGGTACAGTTCGGGGAAAGTTTCGCTTGCTGGTGTCCACCGCGTGGACTTCCTTCCTTTGGCAGGGCTGGTCTTTTTCGGCTCCAGAATTTCTCTTTTGAAAATCAATCAAATGTCTCAATAGCACAAAAAAACTCAGCATCAGATTTTCGAGAAGAACAAGTCGACGGCTGGTTTCAAGTCCCACTGCTGAATAATGAAAGCAGTCATTTTTTACACTTCATATTTTTCTCAATAATCACATTTTAAATCATTCTTATATTTACGTATCATTGTCAGTAATTAGAAGTACCATTACGGTTATGTTTTAGTTATTATTTGTTAAAGTTTATAGACAAAGGTTTCACAAACAGTGGCAGAGAGTTAGTCAGTGTCTGCCCGGTGAAGGGGTGCAGTCAGTGACGTACCCCCTCCAGCTCTCTGTCGGTATAACGCGGTTACACCTTGGCCTCCAGCAGCTCCAGAAACAGTTTGTGCATGGGCACTTTGCCGTCCTGTTTGATGCTGTAGAAGTGCTGCACTGCCTTGGTGGACGTTTGCCGGAGCAGCGGTAGGGTCATGAGCAGCTTGCCGGCTCGGCGCGGGTCCTCTGCGTGCTGGCCCGCCTCGTAGTCCTGCAGGGCCTCGTGCAACACGTCCTGGAGCTTCTGCACGGCTTCCACGTCCTCTAAATGCATGGAATCTGGAAAAAAAATACAGAACAATGATGAGTGGCTTTAGAAATAAACACAAATTCAGTACAATACAACATATGCATGTTGGGCACTTTGCCGTCCTGTTTGATGCTGTAGAAGTGCTGCACTGCCTTGGTGGACGTTTGCCGGAGCAGCGGTAGGGTCATGAGCAGCTTGCCGGCTCGGCGCGGGTCCTCTGCGTGCTGGCCCGCCTCGTAGTCCTGCAGGGCCTCGTGCAACACGTCCTGGAGCTTCTGCACGGCTTCCACGTCCTCTAAATGCATGGAATCTGGAAAAAAAAACACAGAACAATGATGAGTTGCTTTAGAAATAACCACAAATTCAGTACAATACAACATATGCATGTCAATACTTTTTTCACTAAGACATGACCCAAGTGAAAATCAGTTTTGCAACTAGGACTGTCAAAATGGCTGAAAAACTAAATTCAAATTTTGTACTTAAATATTATCAAAATTTGAATTATATTCGAATTTACAATGCATAATTTCAGTTAGGGTGAAGAAAAGCTTTTGGCTTCTCTTCTGAGGCCACAAGAGAGCGCATCGAGCAAAATATTACTAATGCACGTTTATTCAAAGCACAAGACAACATGACTATCTGTGAAAAAAAGAGCATAATGTTTAAAATAATGTTTATAAACCAATTATAATTAATTAAGTTGCTTAGACAACTATAAACAATACAGCATCATGTATGTATGCATAGTTTAATACAAAGGGCGGAAAGCCAATCACA
>NW_015656153.1:1283690-1300025 GCF_001515625.1 Sinocyclocheilus rhinocerous | reverse complement strand
CGCTTTTGGTTTCAGTTTTGATGTAAACAAGATCTTCTCCGCACTGATGTTCTCTTTTTCCACAATATTTTTAATGAACAACGCAGCAGCGCCACATCTAGTGGCTTCAACTGGATAGGCTAACAAAAGCATTATAATGCAACGACAGTTACATCGCCATCGCATCTCGTGCCCCACTGATAAGGCTGCCTGACGCACACCTAAAATTCGAATGCAACGTTTTTGCATTCGAATGTGGATTTTTATTTTAAATTCGACGAATATTCGCAATTCAAATCTCTTTTTCCACAATATTTTTAATGAACAACGCAGCAGCGCCACATCTAGTGGCTTCAACTGGATAGGCTAACAAAAGCATTATAATGCAACGACAGTTACATCGTCATCGCATCTCGTGCCCCACTGATAAGGCTGCCTGACGCACACCTAAAATTCGAATGCAACGTTTTTGCATTAAAATGTGGATTTTTATTTTAAATTCGACGAATATTCGCAATTCTGATTTTTTTTGACAGCCCTATTTGCAACTTCTAAAATTTTAGTAATATATAAAGATATGACATGTTACTCTAAAATTTTATTTTTGAAAGATGTTTCTTACGCTCAACAATGCTGCATTTAATTAATTAAAAATACAGTAAAACTTTTGAAATTTTTTCAGCATTATTACAGTCTTCAGTGTCACACAATCCTCCAAAAATCATTCCAATATGCTGATTTGGTGCTCAAGAAACATTTCTTATTTTCAATGCTGAAAACAGTTGTGCTTTTTAATATGTTTGTGGAAACCGTGACACATTTTTCAGAAAATAGAAAGCTCAAAAGAACAGTATTTATTTGAAGTAGAAATGTTTTGTAAAATTACACATCTTTGCTGTTACTTTTGATCAGTTTATTGCATCCTTTCTGCATAAAAGCATTTAAAAAATAATAAACATTTTAAACTGCTATTTTATTGAAATTGATCAATATATAACACATTTAATACAAATAATATATATATATTAATAAATAATTATATACAATTATATACAAATAAAATAGTATAGGACTGTCACAAGACAAAACGACACACATATATTATATGTTATATACAGTACAGAAGTTGCATTTAAATCAAAGGGGGCCCCCTTGAGTTTAAATAGGCATGACACTCCCGGATACTAGTTCTGTACAGGACTTTTCTTTTTTAAATCCATTTCAGCCTGACGGAAACCTGAGGATGAACTCCTGGCAAAAGGAAAGGGATTAAAAGAATGTGACTCATCCTTTTTTTGCCAGCCCTAAGCTCATTCTCCAGTGATTAAAGGCACACTTGAGTGTTAAACACTGAGGCTGTCCTCGCCACGTGTTTACAAGCCTCTCTATGGGACTGATGAATGGCACGGGCGACAGAAACAGTGTTTGGAGGAGAGCTGATATGGCACTCGTCTAAGCGAGAGAAACAGAGGCTCGAGTCAGGAAACAATACCTCAGCCTGACTGGCATTGTCTGCCAGAAATGTCAAACAGGCTGCATTTGCATTCGCGCTCGTTAGTGCAGCATTCACGGCCGTTCACCGCAACAGACGTGCCTCTGAGAGCGCAATTAGTCTCAGGCAGCTATCTTTGCTGTTTACTGCTCCAGTGGCTAATATAGTTGCACTTTTCCAGCTAATCCAAGCCTTGGATGCTCTTGCGAGTGCTTTGATGGTTTTATCACATCACAGTGGTAAAGAAAGTGCTTTGTCTGACTTGCTCTTTATAGACTGACTCCACCAACAGTATCGACTCGGTTTTCTACTGTGGCGTGTCCCATTTCCCTCCAGATAAAATGTCCAAATGCACACTGGCTTTTGGCAAAGATGTCACGATCAATGCATTGCCTCGAATCAATTGATACATACACGTTAAATAATAATTGTATGGTCAAGTATTGATAAAAGCAAGACCTTGTGAGGTTCCGTTATTAGTAGAGAGTCTGTCCTTTGGGCTGGCCAGCGGGGCAAACGTCAGCCCGCTTTAGGCTACGGTTCGATATACTAACCCTTCGGTGTCTGGAGCCCATCTAGAATTCAGACAGCGAGGTCTCGTCCATCAGTCACATAGGCTTTGGCCATCTGAAAAGTGACCTGTGATCCGACAGAAATCCATGGCAGGAAAGTGCTTACCTGCACCTTTCCACGCAAGCTGCTCTATCAATCTCAGCATCGCTGCTGGAGGCGTTCAGGAAAACACACCTTTTCTGCACGCAACATTTACTATCAAAAAGACTCTTCGCTAGACTCAAATTTGTTATGATTTTCCAGAATGACACTGGAATTGTGTCAGTAAATGGCTGAATTCAAACTGTGGAGAAGATACGAGAGGTCACAGACTGCTTTACTGACTTTTCTTTTTCTTTTTTATGTCCTTTAAAAAGAAACGCGCACCATGATGAGATCAACTGCAATGTAAAGCTTTCAAATAAATAGGATAAAAATGTCGCTCTGACATCGATTGCTTAAGCAATACTGTGTCTATTGAAGGAAAGTGAAATATATCGGCTCTGAGCAGAAATACCCAGCACCTCGGGGCTTTAGAAAATGGTGGAGTGTATCATTTTTTCAGCAGCTGTCTGAAACACTCTGCTCTCCTCCAAAAAAAGAAGTGACAAAATGGCTCACCTTTGAAATCGGACATGATGCATGTCTTTCCTGAGAGAAGAGTGCGGAGAGAAGTCGCAGAGAGAAAGTCTTGATAAATACGGAGAATGACACCCGAGAAGGTGAGAAAAAGCCAGGACTAGAGATTAGCTTATACATCAGGCTACACTGTAAAAAAATGATTTTTTAAATTATTGAAATATGTTTTTGCAAGAAAATGCCTACTTCAAAATTTCACATTTAAGTCAGTGTGTTACTCGTCGATTCTTTGTAATTGTGTGAAAACTATTTCCAAATTCAGAGTACAGGAAGTCTCATTGCATATGCTTCAGTAAAAAAGGCAGAAATGCTGACCGAAAACGACATCGGTATGAATAAATCTATCACTCATCGATCACTTTTACCTGCTTTTGGCATGCTGACGTACACGTCAACAAACCGAGATGAACCGCTAATCGTCGAATCAATTAAAAAAAGAATTTCTCAAAAGAGTCACGCACTCATTCGCTCTCTCAGGGGTGCACTTTGGGCAGAACGGCCCCCGGTGGCTGCGGGCCGGGGCCAAACTAGCGAGCCGTCATCCGCAAGCGAGCAAGAGCAATCTGCTTTTTCATTTTTCAGCATGGCCAGGCCCAGCCGGAGATTGATCGTCACATATGGCCCCAGAAAACAAACTGTCAATACCTTGAGCGCTGGAGAATTTGAACAAATAGCCGCCCTCCCATTCAAGCTGCTCATTGCGTCCCATTTAACAGATTTTATTGACAGTTTCCTTCTTGTAATTAAAAGGAAAACTACTGGCCAGCAACCAAGATAAAGTTCAAAGATGGGGTCAACACAAAGGGAGCCAGAGGGCCATGGTGCGACTGTCGATGGCGGACAACATCAGAGCCTGTTATTGACATGCAGGTGCATAGTGATGGGCTCCTTACTTAAGAGGCATCTGAGCAGAGACTTATGCTAATTCGGACAGGGGCCGCAAACGTGCTTTTGAAGGATTTCAAAAGGGGCGGGGAGGGGTGGGAACACTGTTTAGTGTTTTGTTGTGTGTGCGCGTGAATAGAGGAAGAGAAAACATGAGAGAAAAAAAGACGGAGATATTGAGATATCACTCCAGCTGTACCTGAATAACTCTACCACTACATCTGTTGTTAAGATTCCCATAGGAGGAGATGAAATCAAAAGCAGGGAGTTTAACTCTTTCCATGCTCATACATTATCAACAGCACATTCTATTAAGAGGGGCGATGAATAAACAAACACTGCTTTAATTGAGCTGATGACAGGCAATTCAAGAGGCTTCAAGTGCACTTCAAGCTAAACGCATCATCTTATTTCATTTGCAGTAGGATTGCTGTAAATGATTTTGTTAATGATTTTGAACCAAAGACACATTGGACAATGGAAATTATAATGGAATGTAGATTTGAATTAGAGAAAACATCTTATTTAAGTTGATGTTAAAGAAAACAAGGTTATGACAGATAGAAGTGGGCCAATGACATGTAACAAAAAAAAAATCATAATTCTTAAAAAATGTATTCTTTATTAAAGCTGGTTTCATACCATTTCCAAAAATGTAAAAAAGTAACAAGTCATATTTTCTTTACCAATTAAATACATTAATCATTATTCTTAAAATAATTGTTTTAAAACAAGTTTTTAAATACTTTATATTTATTTATTTACTCATTTATTTATTTAGTTTTTACAAATACCATGAATTATTAATTAATAAATATTATTATGTTTTTGGTAAGTTGCACCACAACACCAGTAGTTTTCTCCCCCTTCTAATAAAGTAATAATAAAAGATTTTGTAAAACCATAAGGTTGTTTTCTTCATTTTGATATCAGTACTACTGATATATTTCGATTTTATAACCCACCCAAAAAAATGCCAAAATGATTTTTAATTAAAAAAATAAAAACGCGCTCATCATAGAAAATCATTATATTTATAAAATGCATTTATAATTAATTTTTGTAGACATTATTTAATCTGGACAAAAAATTAGTGTTTTGCCATTGACACTTTTTTTTCCATTGTAAATTTGTTGAAAAATGTGTTTTCAATGTTTTGTTGCCTGAACAACCCATAACAGTATCACAATTTGAATTCATCAAATCAAATATGACGTCTGCTCTGACTGGAATCTATAGCGTCTGTTAATTTTACCTGAGTTAGCCAGGGCTATAGCTTTAAGAGTGACGAACTCCTCCTTCTCCAGCTTCATGCTCTTGTACTTCTTCACCAGCTGAAGAATAGCGTTATTCAGGTCTAGTAGGCCAGCCAGCTTGGATTGGTCCTCATCCATGATGTAGTCTTCAGCGTAGACCAACTTGTCCTCAAAAGACAGCGAGCGGTAGACTACACGCAGGATCAGGATCTCCATCCATGCGCTCTGCAGAAGACTCATCTGGTCCGCCAGCGAGAGTGTGGAAAACCCTGAGAAAAAGCCAGAGAAAGAGCTCTCTTCAACTCAACAACCAATGCTCAGCCTCAAATCAACATTCAACGGCGGTATATGATATAAAAGCTCAGTTGATTGTCAGAAGTTTCTGGTTGTGTTAGTGGGAAGAATTGACATTCTGGAGGTGTAATGCAGAGGACAACTCCAGTGGGAGCGAGCTGAGGCACCTAGCACGAGCCTTGGCTCTCATCTCCTGCTGCGCTGCAGGCCAGGGGGCATCCTGAGGGAGGGCACTCCTTATCTCCCCCAACATGCAGCATGGATCAATTCTTCCCATCACACCAACTGAAAGACTAATTGCTTGCCTCAAACTCCTTCTCCTTCCTCCTCCCCCCACTCTGCACACACACTTTTCCCCTCATTTTCCTGTCTTTTTGCTGGAAGTGAAGGAAATTGTAAAGTTCATTTTCATGAATGCCTTTTGAAACTGACTAACACATGGCTTTTGTCTGTCTATAACACAAGGAGGTCAACCCACATGCTCAGTTTGGGGTCTGAGAAATATACTTAATATTGAGGTACCAGGGTGATACTTTCGAGATGTTTCCTTATACTATTAGACCCCAAGTATAAGAAGATGAATAAATGATTTTATTCTTCTTATACCCCCCCTGATTAATGCACACACTGTTGAGGAATAATTTCTATGTACTGGCCTTGGACTGGGACAGATGAATACTATTGAAATAATAGTAACAACAACAATAATAAATAAATAAATAAATAAGATAGATGATAATAATAATAATAATTATTATTATTATCAATCTTATTTATTTATTTATTTTAAGAGTTAATCATTTTTGGGATATTGTCATAATAATAATAATAATAATAATAACTACTAACATAAATAAATTATTTATTTATTTATATTATTATTATTATTATTATTATTATGAAAATACCCCCTAAATAAATAAATAAATAAATAAAAACAAAAGGCAGTTCAAATAAAGGCAAAAATAATAATAACTACTAACATAAATAAATTATTTATTTATTTATATTATTATTATTATTATTATTATTATTATGAAAATACCCCCTAAATAAATAAATAAATAAATAAAAACAAAAGGCAGTTCAAATAAAGGCAAAAAATGCAAGCAACCAAAAGCTGATCTAACATAGCCTGCAAAGAGAAAACAATTAAATAAATCTAAATTAACTGCGTAAGTGCTTGGGAGCCGTCCATCAGCTCTGAAGGTGAGGGACAGGCACAACAGCACCTGTTGGTGTTGGACCTTTTCGTCTCATCTCACTCGCTCTGCTCTTCCAAGAACAGATGAATTGTCTCTCTTTGCGACAGTGAGGGGGCTAATCTGGGTGGCGGGGGAACATGAGGAAAGAGATGCTCACCAACATCTGTTGTGGAGAGATGCCTTCAGAGGAAGCAAGCAATTTCACTCATTTTTTCTTTTCTTTTTTGAAATCTCTTTCTGTGAGTTAATCACTAATGGCAAGGAGCTCATTAGGTATAGGTTTCGGGCTATTGTTTATACCAACCGCTAATTTATTATCCCAAACTGTTAACATCTCTGATCTCATTAGAGGCAGACTAAGAGCTGGTGAGCAGTTGGTGCCTCCCCTGGCCTGCTGGTGCTAGTGTGCTCAATGCCAGTTGGCAGGGCCATCTTCTACTACTTAATAAAATCATCAAAAGGGATTAAGCCAAGAATTTCTTAAGGGGGTCCAATGTAAGACCACTGCATTCTTACAAAGACAGTGGCCTCAATGAAAGGTGGCATGGACTAAAAATAAGATCACACTCCGATTGGCCTCCTAAGAGGTATGTGTAATCCTTTAATATTGCTGAGAATTTGGAAAAAATCCACGGACATACTTTGAATATATATGCAAATTAGATTTTAAATGGCAAAACTCATTATAAATAAAAATAACAAATCATATGCACACTTTTGACTATAAATAATGTGGTATTGAGTATCTGACTGAATATCTAAAAAGCTTTTTCATGTTTAAATACACAGTAATATAAGTACAAGTAAGCCATTGGTAGATTCACTTTTCGAAAAACAATAAACGCTGTGGCGCTTTTGCTCATCATCACTGACTCAACCAATGGTGTAAGTTTGGAGTCTGTTTGTCCCAATGGAAGACCCAATGGAATTTGTCCCAATTTGAACCAATGGAAGACACAAATATTATCATTTGTGCACTTCCGGTTGGTAACACTAGCGGCAGATTTAAAAGATTATGATCAGTAGAGTTTATCACGAAAATAAACAAATCATACTGAATGATGGACCACCGAAGACATGCATCAAGACAGATCGAGAGACAGAGAGAGAGAGACAGAGGGACAAAGAGAATGAGAGCACGAGGGACAAACAGAGAGACAAAATAAAGGCAGGGGGCGGGTGGGGAGGGGGTTGTGGAGTGGAGTGGCAGATGGACGGAGCCCATCGCCTAGAGCTCCCCCTGTGCCACTCCCAGCCCTCCCTCTCAGCCACTGCTGTTAGTAAATAATTAGATTTACACATTCCCCAATCTCCACACATCTCTCCGCAGAATAATTAAAAGCCGGATGATTAGTTTATTGAGTGGAAGGAAGAACTTTTTTTCCCTCTTTATTGAGGTCCATCAATGATTTTATCAGGGGCTTGCGCTATTTACGTTGTCATGCCAGTGCAGGCATCCAATTTTTCTTATCTCCCTGATTAATACAAATGCTGTTTCAGGACGCATTAATTAACAGATACAAATCTACGTTCTCATGGCCGGATCGATACAGAGAAGAAAAGAGCCATCAATGTGAATTTACTGCTGATGATGGAAAAGGTTCTCTATTGACATTTACGCGAGGGCAAACTTTAAAGATGCATTTTTCCCCCTTCTTTTCATCTGTTATTTCATTTCACAAAAGAGCTTGGTGGCGACTGTGATTACAGTTCACCTTTGGATGCTTTGCTGCGTGAGAAAGGATCCAAAGAGCCGAATTAAAGCGTGTCACTGTCATTTCAGCTGTGGCAAATGTCTACAACCCTTTTCCCAAAGGACTTCCTGTAACAAGAGGAAGTTTATTGACTCAGTATAGACATGACACTAAACAAGGCACGACAAACTATATATATATATACACACACACACACACACACACACACACACACACGCACACACACACACACTATTCATTCATTTTACTAATTATTTTTATTTCTAAATTAGACTGCAGTTTTTATATGTATACATACACAAATATTTAACAATATAATAATATATTAAATGTGAATGTAAATTAAAATAATCAATAAGTATATCCTGATATATTTCAAAATCACTTTTTAAACAGCTTTTTTATGTAAATGCATTATCTTATTTTATTTATTTGTTTGCATTTATTTATTTACATGGCATTTATTTATTTGCAAGCCATGTAACTCTGGATAAGAGACTCTTTTATTTGACAGACACAAAGCAGACTGCCCCATCCTGATGACACATGAGCATTATCTGATCCAGCGTTCAATCACCAGTAACGTCCTCTCAATTTAACTCTCTTAGCCCGGAGACCAGCTTCAGATCTCAGACTCCCTCTCTCTCCAGCAGCACTGAAAGGGCTTTGCCACTGGCACAATCTCTCTTCTTCTCTCTATCTCTCTTTTCTCTCAGTAAACTGATGCACTTTGTGCTAGACGGGGAGGAAAGGCTAAGTATGTGGATCTGTGAAGGTTACACCAGTAGAAGGTATCTGATGGCTGAGGCCTTGTGAAGCCTGCAGTGGCTTTTCAGAAGAAATAAGCATTGGAGCAGCATATAGCACAGGCTGACAGAAAGAGGCTGCGGTGCAGCCATGCGAAGTTAACCCCTGCCGGGCAGGACTGCTCACCACCAGGCCTCACAGCAACCACCGGCCGTCCGTCTGCCAAATCTTTTCTGACTGCACGTTTACACAGTGAGAGAGCCAACCGAGACAAACACACACACACACACACATATGCGGTCGTTCCACCTCCTCGTCTTCCTCAAAGCAGACTTCACCTCAGCATCGCTACTTAGCCGTCATATAAACACACGTGTGCTCAACTCCTCCGTCTCACTCTCAGCAACACCCCTGCTTATTTTCTCATGGTTGCAGGGTAAATGAACACGCTTGAGCTATGAGAATCAGCGCTATTCTGCGTGCCGACCGTGCTGGATGTTCATTCGATGCATCCTGGCTCCCTCCTGAGCTCCTGTGTGAATATACACTCTATTTGCTTTCACACTTTGTCAAGACGATGATGACACGGTGACTAATCTACTTGCAAAAATAGTGCTGTGGAGAGCGAAGGTGAGACTTAGTAATATTAGTAGTCCAAGTTGTCATATCGCCTTACACAGTGAGAGAGCCAACCGAGACAAACACACACACACACACACATATGCGGTCGTTCCACCTCCTCGTCTTCCTCAAAGCAGACTTCACCTCAGCATCGCTACTTAGCCGTCATATAAACACACGTGTGCTCAACTCCTCCGTCTCACTCTCAGCAACACCCCTGCTTATTTTCTCATGGTTGCAGGGTAAATGAACACGCTTGAGCAATGAGAATCAGCGCTATTCTGCGTGCCGACCGTGCTGGATGTTTATTTGATGCATCCTGGCTCCCTCCTGAGCTCCTGTGTGAATATACACTCTATTTGCTTTCACACTTTGTAAAGACGATGATGACACGGTGACTAATCTACTTGCAAAAATAGTGCTGTGGAGAGCGAAGGTGAGACTTAGTAATATTAGAAGTCCAAGTTGTCATATCGCCTTAATGGAACAACATTTGATAATAAAACAACAAGAAACTATAACAGATTTCAACGTATTAACATCTCACAGTATCAAGAAAAACAGCACGATTGTGAGAGTGATATTGCTTTTATACTATCCAGTTCAATAAACAACAAATTAATATTGATTAACTTCCATTTTAAACTTACAATATTAGCATTTACATTGTGTAGCTCTGGTCTCAATGGAAATTGAATCAAACTGTGTCTCAGACTAAAACATAGGAGTGATTGGCATTTCTATCACTGTTTTTGAATCAATCATTTGAGAAAATGATTCATTGATAAAGACTTATTTAATTCCTGATATATGCACTATGGAACTGCTTAATTTCATGATATATGCACTATGAAACTGCTTAATTTCTTCTTTATGATTTACTGTAATAATATATTGGTCAGTTTTTAACAATGTTTTGATGTAAATGTATATTTCATATTTAATTTAGTAATAATGCATAGTTTTCATCCCCAGTTGTTTCACCTCTGTACTACAGTATGTTGTACCAATAAACATAGATAAATAAATACTACATACATGCATAAATACATAAAGCAAACATATGTAGTATATTTGATTCACTAAAACAGACACTTTGTAGCATTAATATCCAAATAAGCCATAAAAAGGATGTGTCTTTGGAATACGTTCAGCTGATTGGTGATTACAGTAAGCTTACAGATAAGCCTGTGGTGAGGCTAATGATGCCAAAGGCCATGGTGAGACAGGAACAACCACCATGCCAGTCTCTGTCTGTCCATTTACTGCCCCAGTGAGGTGCTGAGACGCTTCCCCCTTACCAGCTAAACCGGCCTTCTGCAAAACTCCCAACCCTCTACATTGCGAGTAAATCACTCGCATATGCGACTAAATCTTACTCTGAGCGCCTAAATAATGTCTAACATTAGCCATTGGCTAATAAATTCTTAAATTTTACACGCCAGTATGTGTGTGAGAGGCGTGCAACACAGATTTTCACTCGATAAACACGCTGACTGAGCGCTCGAGAGTTTCGCTCTCCGTCAAGCGATCTGTACTATTTGGATGCGCTCAATGGATCATGTCATGTACTCAATGGATGCGCAGTATGTAGCACGCAGCGCACCTGTATTTGACGTACCGTAAACTAGTGTGAAGGCGCACGACTCGCCGTCGCTTTACTGATAGCGCTGTGTTTCTCACACATGCAAAGAGAGAGAGCGAGAGTCTTGCATACCACGCTGAATCGACGCGCTACATGTAAACCATATTCTTTGTTGTATTTTCCTGTCAAAATAACAGAGTTCATTTAGAATTATTCAGCTTTTAAGAACAAGCAGAAGATATGCCGGTTTCTCGGCAGTGGGCGGAGCTAATGCGCGAACAGCTCTCATTGGCTGGCCCTCATCTGTTACCGTCCCTGTTTTGATTTCAGCAAATCAGTTCGAGCGAACACTGACAACGTGATTAATATTCATGAACCCAGCAGATAATAATAATAGTAGTAGTAGTAGTAGTAGTATAATAGGGTAAATCCTGTATAGTGATTTATCCCATATAGTGCTTGCATAAAGCAAGTAGTGCATACACTTGTAGCTGTTATGTATTTTTGCAAGTTAGGTTCTAAGCCCTCTTTTGAGGCACGCGCAAGCGCACGAACACCCACCCCGTTATAAAAAAAAAAAACAAGTGGGCTCCCCCAAAGTCCACGGTATAGTTCGAACACTGACTCCTACCCAAACAAATATTAGCCTACAGAAGTCTCGCACAAATCAAAAACAACATGAAAAGGCAAACAAGAGTGTTTTGTGTGTGTGTAAACAGTCGGGTCTCAGGAGCCGCATACACACAAGCCGCAACGCTCCTCTTTGCTTTTATCACCGGCCGCCTTTCATCTCCACAAAACAACAGCAGTCAGAGAGAGAAAGAGAGAGAAATCACACTTTTTAGGAGGGAAAACACATTAACACCACCATAGCTGTCCACATCCATTTAGCGGCTAAGCAAATATTCACCTGTCAGTTTGAGGCACGCTACCGTACAGCGTTTACCGTGATCACATGCGCACCGCTATGGTGTTAAACAGCTGCTGGCTTCTGCTCTACCATTCAATAGAGTTAAACAGAATTGAGTGATTTTCCCTCAGGCTTTTCTTTGGGGAAAGAAAATGGAATGGCATTTTTTGCCACTTATTATTTTGTTTCCGTTCTGTGAGGAATTTTAGAAACTGAAAGCTATCAGCTGAAGGCTAATGGTGAAGAAAAGTGAAACAAAGGTTATCAACTGTGTTATTAGACTATTAAAACCTACAAACCCTTACGAAAATTAACCATGGTTTTATTTTAGTGAAAGGGTAGTAACCATGTTTTTTTGGTGTATTGATCACCATTTGTATAACCATAGTTTTACTACAAATACAGTTAGTATAGTAAAATCATGGTTAATTTGTGGTTACCATGGTTTAACTATAGTAACCATGGTTTTTTGGTTTTATTTGTGGTAAAACCATGGTTAATGTTCGTAAGGGAAGGCACAAAAATGACACTATTTACTGTCTTAATACACATCCTCGGTTGTATTGTGCGTAATATATTGGTACATATTACTCCTAAAATTATATTTTCAAAAATCTTTCACTAAAATGTGTCAACTAGCTTGGCTTTCCTTTTCAACTGATGTCAATTGCTAATTAATCAGTTAATCCCTTTTTGTTATGTAATGCCACTTTTTATCTTCAATGTACTTGGGCTACCATGATTTTTCTCTTTATAATGAAGGGCCATAGGATATAAAGGGTTACAAACTCGAATGGCATTCTTGTGTTCTGCTAATCTGATCTTTAACTTCCTTGTAGTCATCCCTATATAGAAGCAGCCAAATGGACACTCCAACCGATACACTATAGTGTATAGATCTCTTTCTGGATCTATACACTGAAAGCAACTAAACTTCCAGGCTTAAATGGGGAATTAGACTTTGTACCTTTTTTGTAATAAGATTTCAGATCTGAAAATATTTAGTTGATCTTGTTTTTTTTTATATATATATATAAATTGCACAGTGTATATTATTTATTTGGGATATTTATGACATTGTTGAATAGTGTTCAAGAAATAAAATGTATACTATGTACATTATTGTATACATAGATTGATTTGTGGAGTTTGATTTATATACTTAAGTTTACTGTATGTCATTATTATTTTTTTTCTCCATTTACACTATGATTATACTGTGTTTGATTTAATTTGCTATGTAATCGTTGAACTTCCTCTCTTCTGTTTGTCCTGTGTAGCACGACCAGGTGATTGTTATTAGACTAGTTAATTGCTGCTCAAAATGAACTCAGATTGTGTTTGTTACGAAGGCAAAATAGCCGCAACGCGTAGGTGTGCACTTGTCACCTGTTTTTAAAACTTATAGCCATGATGAAATAAAGGCTTTTTAAAACTTTTTGAATAAGATTCGAGTGCCTTGGACTATTATTATTCTTAAGAGTTGAATCATCCCTTGCACCTAAAGAGCACCGAGACAAGGAACCTATACCCCGTGCAGCACTTCTTTTGCATTCTTTACTTCGAAAAATATAATTTTATTTGAGCTGTCACATCTTCCTGCATACATTTTGGACATATCTGAATTGCTTGCTGTTGTCTTGCAGGATTTGCTCCACTCAACGCAGAGGAGAGGCTGCATCGTCACGTTAGCACGGCTTCTTGATTCTAATGCACATAATTAGCAATCGGCAGACTCTTAATTGCATACATTAAGGCCGATTGGTGGTGGAGATTAATTCTAAATATACCCAGACAGCTGGTTAAGATAGCATGGATTACTGTTCGGACTGTACTTTTCCACTTAATTGCGTTTGGAAACGAGGCAGCAACAAGCACATGTGCCCTGGTGGTGGCCGCGGAGAAGGGCGGCAGTTCCCCGGACTGTAATAAAGCATCCATGGCAGAGGCTCCACAGATGGAGTGACATTAACCACAGCGCCGAAAAGCTATTTCCAACAATGAAATATCAATATTTACATTTTAATTACACCTTTTTCTTATTTCTCCCCAGAGTCTCTTACGGTTGGCGAATGTGAAGGTGCCTCTTAAGGGTTTCGGGTGGAGGTTGATATTATTAATCTCGGGATTGACGTGGATTTGGAGATTTTCTTGTTTTGAGAAAAGTTACGTTGAACTAATGAGATTATTAATGTGGTGAAAAGACAAAATAAACATGTCTCCTCTTTCCTCTTTCTCATGGGGTTCAATTCGGCTCATCCTGTAGTTCTTGTTTTTCATGCTGATGTTTGCGGAAATGACAGCAGTTTTGTCCTATTCCTATTAGGAGGTATTAGTGTAGTTTGCACAGATCTCTAGAGCTCTCCCCCTCATTCCTATGCCAGTCGGACGCCTCTGATGTGCGTCTCCCCCCAAGGGGGTCAGAGCGGCTCCCGCTGGCAGGGACCGACAAACGCAACCGCCGCCGTTCCATCAGGCACAAAAGGATGTGTTAGGAAAGGCCACGAGATGCACGATGCGAGCGTGAGAGTGTGTGTGTGCGCATACAGGAGGGGTGCGGGGCAAATACTTATACGGATTCATTTGTTTTCCCATGCTGATCGATAAAACCCCTTACGAGGCTGTATTGACAAACCCTATCTCATCTGGACGTCGCGGAAAAAAAATAACACAAGAAAAAAATCTTTGATGATGTATTCTTCTCCAAAACATGGAATTACTGCGATTGCCGCAGCTGTTATTTTTATATGCTTATCATTGGAGATTAAATTGGGGGGGTCCAGATCCTTCCGATAGAGGCCTGACTGCATGGATAAATTTCATACTGGAGGATTAGCGTCTCTCTCAAACATGATCCGGCCAGACAAACAGAAGCAGAGGAATGCCCTGCATTTCCACAAACACTCTGGCGTCAACGACGCACGCAGACAGACAGGGAGTCTCGCGCTTAAAGCACGCCTTAATGCTTCCGAGACAAGACATTACCCCATTCCACAGCAATGAGCACCTTTTAATTTCTGCAAAAGCCACGGCTGAAAATCTTAATTAATTGTTCCATACTGCTTCAGGGTCATTATGCAATGTAATAAAGGCCGTGTAATTATGAAATTTTACAGCCATTACTGAGGCTGATAGCTCGTATTTCATCATCAGGCGGGCCGATGGCTTTCCGGGAGCACGGCTCCAAGTGATGGACTGCACACAGATCTATCAGGCCCAAACAATAAGCTGGCCAGGCTGGCATAATAGCTACCCACAGATGAAGCAACAGATAAAGATAAACTATAAATCCGCAGCACAAACCCAAATGCTGTTTAGTGGCCGGCGTGAGCGAGCGTTGAAGCCACAGTTTGATTACGCAATTGGAAATAAGGCAGTGATGCGTGTGAAGGAAGTATAGTCGGTTGTTGGGAATTTGTAAATGTGCGTGTGAACGGTGAGGGAGTGAGGTAGGATGGCAGTGTATACATTTAAAGGGATAATGCATCTCCCAAAAATTATAATTTGGTGAGACATTTTGAAAAATGTTTCAGTTTTTTTTTTTTTTGAACCCCATTGATTTTCATTGTATGGAAAATAAATAAATAAATAAATAATTTCATATGGGTTTGGAACTACAAGATGGTGAGTAAATTTCATTTTTGTGTAAATTGTCCCTTTAACACACACACACACACTCAAAAATTAAAATAGAGCGATGGACGTGAGAGAACCTGCACTCTGAAGTATAGCTATTTCAGAACAGAGAGAATAATATAACAGAGTAATGCATGAAAGCATCGATCATGATAAACACAAGGGCTTATTTGAGTAGGGCCACATTTTATGTGCAAAATAAGCAGGGAGGAAAGAATGAGGCGAAAAGGAATATGCTGATGCCAGTTTGCAAGACACAATGGCTCTTCTGCCTTGCAAGTACAGAAGAGGTTCTGTGGAGGGAAACTCTCTATACCTGAGGGACTGCAACAAAAGAGGCAGAGAGGGAAATTCAGAGAAGGGAAAAAAAGGAAGGGAGAACATTTTGGACACACTGAAGGTAGCAGACATTTAAATGTGAATTTACATTCAAATATGAAATATGGTGATGAGGCGGAGGAGGACACTCAGATGTTGAGACATCCATGTGTGAGAGAGAAGAGAGTACTGTATTTGAAGCAGTACTGCTTTTCAATCTCTTTGAATATGGACTGGCTAAAAACTCATTCAGGATCAACACATGAGTCAATGACAAATAAATCAACAAAATAAAGAAAAGAAAACATCTTAAATATATATATATATATATATATATATATATATATATGATAAATGATTAAAAACACATCAAATTTCAAATAAATAATAAAACATTAAAATGTTGTATTATATATATTATCTTTTTATTTTAAATTTTCTTAGAAAAAAAAAAATATACACACACATACATACTGTATATATATATATATATTTTTATTT
>NW_015656153.1:1259992-1283213 GCF_001515625.1 Sinocyclocheilus rhinocerous | reverse complement strand
TTTTCTTAAAAAAAAAAAAATATACACACACATACATACTGTATATATATATATATATTTTTATTTTTTTTTTAAATAATGTTGAATTTCATACTAAATTTTCATATCATATTAAAAACATGTCTATATTAAAAGAGTTCAGTTCAAATTATTGTGTTTATGTTCATACAGTTGGACAAATAACTAAAAAAGTAATGAAATTAGTGTCACGTTATTGACCCACTGGTATTCTGAGTTTCCTTCTTAATGCCACTTCAGGTTTTCAGTAAATCTACATATGTGAAGCACTGCTGATCTGTTCTGCTTTGCACTGTGTGAAGAAGACACTTTCTCTGTTTAAAACATAGCCAATCACTTTATTCATAAGCAACACACTGGGCACGACCATATACGGGCCATGCCGCCTTGCCACCGCATCGATAATAATTTACATCATGATTAGGCTGGTGTACAGGACCGAGGCAATATGTTGCACATCTTCGAAAGCCTCAGTTTAACTCCCAGCCTCGTTCGGACGTGTAGATGTGAGGTTATAATTCCTCAGAGCCATCCGACAGCTCAAATCTAATCCCATTTTCCTGCCTGCTTACTCTCTGATAGAGATGATGCCCCCCTGAACTGATAGTTTGGGGTGGGGTTTCAGGGGAGGGCCATTTCGAGCCTGTCTGTGAACTTTGCATGCACCGCTAGACCAAAAAAAAAAAAAAAAATCATAATATGATGACAGGCCTGTTCTACCTCCCAGCAAATTTGCTGTTGGAGATGGAAGGATTGAAATAGAGTTTGGTTTGTATAATTACGCCCATCTATCTTTATATTCTACTAGCATATCACAAATTGAAAATACTAAAAATTGACTGTTCATTCTGATGGTTAATGATTGGCGTAGACACAGCGATGATTTATTGGTTACTTACTGATGTGACACATTTGCATCTTATTAGATGGAGATTACTAGGAGGCCCTTTCAGATTGCAGGACGCGGCCCTTCACAAACCGCCTGATGGATTGATTTGATTTGCAAATGTAATCAAACTAATAAGAGGGAAAAATGAGCAATAATGCCTTGTTTTTTCAACGGGCAATCACACAGGGCCGCCCCCCGCTGGCTGTGGGCCTGATGGGTTGGTAAGAAAGCAGTGCTGGTGAGAGGCCAGAAGGTTACTGTCACACCTATTCAGCTCTCTTACAGCCTTTATAAAGCAAATGTGTCCTTTATAAAGACTGACACGCAGGAGGACAGATAAACATGTGCATAATGCGGAGCTTTGCATTTGTTTTCACATGACAAAGCATGATGCAAATCTGGCTTCTGTCAGGTGCATTTCCAACAGGCTGAGACAGGCGTGTTTACATGTGAGGTGTGGTGGAGGCTGGGTATTGTGTGTGACGGACAATCACTCCATATTCTGTGATGCATAGTCCATTAGCAAAAAGGAAGAAAAAAAAGAGAACATCTATATTAATGTCAAGGAGGAAATCAATGCTTAAATATGGTGAGCAATAATCACATGAATACATCCATCATGTGTTCCTAACATAATCAATTCTTGAATTTGATATATATATATATAATATCCAAATTATAAAAAAACTATCCATCTATCTATCTATCTATCTAATCTCGCCTCAATATACAGTATGAGTACATGAACACATGAACACAATCTCTAGAACTGCTCAGAGTCACTTCATGAGAATTTTACCATTTCTTTTGAGTAAAACTATCGTCATATTATATACAAACAGAAACCTAAAGGTCTTCACAGCATCCCGTCAAAATAAAAGTTCTGTTTAACTTGAAACCGTGACAGAAATATTACTTAATGTAATGATAGTACTACTACTACTACTAAAATTAATTTTATAACATTATTTTTTAAGGAATATTTACCAGAAAAATTATTTACCAGAATTTATTTAGCAGAAAAATGTAAATACACAACACGGTATTTCTGGAATAAAGAAAGAAAGAAAAATAATAAATTTGTATTATTCTTTCTTTTTTTTTTATCCATTAACTAGAGATGCTTTTGATTATTAATATTTATTGAAACCATTAAGATGGAAGCCAGAAAATTCATGTAAAACAGAATTTAGTAAAAAAAAAAAAAACTGAATTTGAGAAAAAATAAATTTCATATGGCCATAAAAAATGTAATTTTTGTTAAACTTTAAAACATTGCTGTTTAATATTGTACGTTTTAATATTTCAATTACTTTGACATGCTTTTTGATGAATACAATTTCATTTAACCATTAAAAGATATAGTCTAGAAAAATAAAAAAAAAACAGAAAAAGAAACACACAGTCCACATATTGACATGCACAAAAAGGACAAATCCGTGTGTAATGGGGTAAAAGTAGAGTCAGGCATCATTCAGACACCCGAGTCAATAATGTCAGACTGTAAAACAGACTGTAGGCAGCACATCAGTATGAAGATGTGGAACTCATCCAGTATGCTGTGCTGTGGTTATTTTCAAAGTAGACTGTGAGCTGACACGGCCTTCCCCTTACCAGTATGCCACAAACAAAACCTTGAGAAGAAAACTGCTCATTTCCACCAACTACCATCCTGTTTTGTCTATAATAACCAATTTACCGATTTATATCACTTCAAAATAATAATCAGAGACGCAGTTGAAGAGAGCTTATGTGATCATGACCTTTGAACTACGCTAAAACAGCAATATAAAACGCACAATCTCTTTGACACACATTTCTCCAATCTTTGCTCTGTCTGTACAGCCTTTTTCTCTGAGTGTCAGACTTAATTTAGTGTGTCTCACTTTGCTGAATGTATCAGGAGTGAAACCCCTGCTAAAAGTGAAAATTTGATTTGCTAAAAGGAGCTTAGGGCATCTATTAATCAATATTTGCAGTGTGTCAGGCTGAGGGCGGTGACAGACAAGGCCTCATTTAAAGATTGGTTGGAGCGGGGATATCGGGTGGGGGTTGGGGTGTCACGAATGGGTTTTCTCCTCTCATCCAGGGCAGGGAAGAGGAGGAGGGTCCCAAAAATCACATCTGGGAAAGCACTGGCAGGCACGCACATCAGCGAGGAGGAATAAGCGGGCTTACTCCAGTTTGCAGATAATTATGTTTACATATGATTAGCTCTTCCTCCAGTGGGTTCACGAGCTAATGAGACAAAACTAGCAAGCACGTTCAGGCAAAATGAGACTGGAGTGAGAAAGAGGGAGGGACTAAACTGAGAAAAAAGGCAGAAATCGACATGAGTGTGCGTTTTCATGAGACGTCAAGTGACTTTTGAATCCATAGTGCCACAGCAGAAGTTGTGAACTAGCAGTATGAATTGAATGTGATGATATAGATCGTACAGCAGACCACATACTGTGGAATGATGTCAAATCAGAGTGTCTTTCCATTATTAAAAAAAAAAGAAAGAAAGAGAGAGCATGACTACTGTAGTGTGATTCATGAACAAATGACTCTTATGAGTCAGTTCTTTTAATGATTCACACACACACAAGCTTTTCAGACCGATGAGCTTTGTAAAAATCGACGAGTTTCATTAAACCATGAATTTAAAGATTTAAAATATTAATAATAATATACAAATATTAATTATATTTTAAAAATGTTTAAAAAGCATTAAACCATGAAATTAAAGATTTAAAATATTAATAATACACAATAAATGTATACAATATACTATCTATAGTATACAATATATATTTCTCTATTTGGTACCATTTTATTGTTATTATCATTTATTTTTATTTTAAATTATTTAATGATTTATTGCTTTATTAATATTATTATTATTATTATTATTATTAATAATAATAATAATAATATATTATACACATTGTCATATATACATATAGGCCTAAGGAAACATATAAAACATAATAGACCTACATATAATAGGAAACACTGGTGTGAAATGTGCATTATTCCAGCACTGTATTACAATGCCAAGAGTGATCGTAAGACCTCTATCTCCATTGTGTTTTCCCATCCTGAAGATTAGGCGCTGGGAAAGGGCTCATGGAGAAAGCAAACCTATGCTTTAGATAAATCCCTCGCTCAGCTCCTGATTAAGACATCTCACCAGCTGCCCGACGCCTGAGACAGGGTGAGAGTGAAATAAATAAAGCATAAAAACTAAAAAACACACATGTTGCATTCACGGCTGCAGCCTTGAGGCAGTTGTGCACGCTTTGCCAGGGTAACTTTAATTGCTATTGTTCGCATCCAGAACAGGCCACTAAGCCTGTACACACAGGCCAGCCAATAATGATGACACCTCAATCACGTCTGCAGATTGCACTGAGTAAGCACCTCCTGTTTTTTTTTTTCCTAACAAGGTTTCTGGGCGAATATGCTAATCCCACGGCGCGTTTGTCTGGCGAGCACGTAATCGTCTTATTATGCCCCGAGAAACCTCGCTGCGATATTTGAGTATAGGAGTCGGGCTTCCATGACTCTCTTCTTCTCCTGAACCTACTACGAATGCACTGGCCCTGACAATTGAAGAAACGAGAGAGAGGCCTAGCCGAGGGAGAGAGGGACAGGAAGGTGTAGAGAGCGAGAGAGAGAAAAAAAAGATAGAGGTGGGGGGAGGAAGAGGAATGAAGTGGAGTGTGGCAGTACCTCGGTATCTACATAAAAGAGATTAGAGTCGACAGGGTTCCATTTTACAGCTCAATCATATTGTGTTAGCACGCGCTTATCCGCGTGCCAGTGAAAATAGAAAGGGAAATAAAGAAAGAGAGAAAGTCCCCGAGATAGGACCAAGAATGGGAGAAGCCCGAGCAATTTCAGCCTGCATAAAGGGCCTGTAATAGTGAGGGTCCTGTCATGCTAAAAAGCCAGTGCCGGTCCATGCGCCCGCCATTCTTGTAGCCCACTCGTCTAGTCAAGTGCGACCGCCCGCCATTGTGCACCACTGTGTTACAATAAGGCATGTATGACAGCACGTTTTCATTTATTTTTATAGCTCCTGGCCGGCGTGAGGTGACTCTAATTCTATTTACAGATTTTTCAGATTTTTTTTTCAGACTTTACTGTTATTTACAGTAAAGTTTTTTGCTCCCACCCTTTTCCACTACAAACATTTGCTCTTTCAAATGCTAAAATAAAACTACTGCCCCAATACAGCAAGATTTTTTTATTGCTCCTCTAATTCTATTTACAGATTTTTTTAGATTTTACTTTTATTTATTTGTTCTCCCCATTTTCCATAAACGTTTCCACTCTTACTGCACAGCTTAAACGCTAAAATAAATAATTGCCTCAATACAACACATTTTTATCTATTTTTATTCCTCCTCTAATTCTATTTTTTTCCCCCTGAGATTTTTCTTCGGATTTTGCTTTCCCCGCCTTTTTCTGCTACAAAAATTATCTTTCCTCACCCCCACACAGCTTAAATGTTAAAATAATTACAGCCTCAATACAGTACATTTTGTGTATTTTTTATTCTTTCTCTAAATCTATTTCCAGTTTTTTTTTTCAGATTTTTCTTCAGATTTTGCTTTTCTCGCCTTTTTCTGTTACAAAAATTATCTTTCCTCTCCCCTGCACAGCTTAAATGTTAAAATAATTACAGCCTCAATACAGGACAATTTTGTGTGTTATTATTTCTCTAATTCTATTTACACAGCCTTTTTTGCCTTTATTTACAAAAGTCTTTCGTTTCTGCCTTTATCCACTACAAACATTAAACATAATGTAATATTTCCACTACAAATGCTAAAATAAAATTACAGCCTCAATACAGCACATTTTCATTCCACCTCTAATTCTATTTTTCTTCAGATATTGTTTTTATTTACAGAGGTTTTTTGTTCCTGCCTACAAACATTAAATATAATTTAATATTTCCTCTACAAATGCTAAAATAAAATTACAGCCTGAATACATCACATTTTCATTTGTTTTTAGTCCTCCTGGCTGGCATGAGGGGACAGGTTTTTCATTCCGCTACAAACGTTTGCTCTTTCCTCTCCTCCCGTGCATCTTAAATGCTAAAATAAAATTACAGCCTGAATACTTTAATCTCACAAATGAGATTCCTCACCCTAATCCACATTATGTCATTTTCTGCTTTTTTTCCACCCTCGTGTTGTTAATATCACATTTCCAAATCCTTGCGTCTCCCATAATGCCAGGCTTACAGGAATGGGCGAAGCCGGGGTTTTGTTCAGGCACCCTCTCTCGCAGTGTGTTTGTAAACCATATCGAATGTTTTCACGGCCTATACGAGCATGTAAATGATCAGAGTAGGGAGAAGGAGCGAAGCCTCTGCGCATTAAAAAAGCAATCAGAAAGGAGCGGCCGTGTCTGCGCTGCCGGCGGAGGGTGCTGCCGTCGAGGCGTCTTTAACTCCATTCCGCAGAACACAGACTGCTTCATTATCCGCCAGCTCTCTGCAGCGGCAGCTCCAGTAATACTGAGTGATGTTTAAATTAGTTTACAATTTGCCTGCTCCTCGCCTAGGACAGATCGTAAGCGAAGGCGCTCAGAAATGTCAGTGGCGCTCCTAACCACCGTAACAAATTGTTGCCCATACGCTGCACACCTAATGACTTCAAATTATCTTCTGTGCGAGAGGCTGACAGTTTGTTACGTCTGTTAGCAACATAGCCGCCGTATCATGAGCCATAAATGGGTTTGGACTCTCGGGGAGAATGGAGGCCTTCATCAATTTGATTAAAAAAAATTACTGTACCATAGAAACCGCAGAGACAAACCAGTTGAAAAAGAGAGAAATGCGCACATGGAGCTGTGGCGGAGCGGTTAGGGGAGGTTAACAGGAGGCCGTTTACAGAGCCCGTCTGTCATTGTGTGTCTTTCTGATTGTGTGAGGTTAAGGGAAAAAAAATATCACTCTCAGGGGAAAAAAATGTCTTGAGTAAGAAGAGAACTTTATACCGAATCTCACACTTTTCTTTGGAAATTTTCATCGGGATACAGTGGCAATTGGAGCGTGAGGTGCAGGAGGAGATGAGAGCCGCAGGAGTACCTGCTCCGGAGATGAGGGGGCTCCTTCCTCTTCAAACAGACACAGAATTGCCTGCCAAGGTCTAATCATACAATCACCTCTCTTCTGCTGAGCAATCATTCATAGAATGTGAACTCTGATGCCAATCGAGAGACTCCTCTGTTTGCTTTCTGAGCAGACATGAACTAACATATGAACACTGTACAGAAAAAAAAAGCTATGAATGTGCAAATGTATACATAGAGAGAGGCAGAAGTTTGTATAGAGCCTGAGACACAGGGATGGGTATCGTTTGGGTTTTTTCGATACGGGTGCCAAATCGATACTTTTAAAATGGTTCCGGTGCCTAAACGGTGCCTGAACCGATACTTATTAAAAATAAATAAATAAAAATTCCCCCAAAAATGATGGATTGGCCATTAGCACTATAAACACACAATGTCTGTTTCATTCATACTGGACGCCAGAGGGCGCCCTCGCACAGAAAATCCACATATCCAGTCACAGAAGTAGCGGAACTCATGACCCTCCAGGAAATCCCTTATATGGACAAAGGCATCACTATTATAGCTGTAACTGAGTAAACAGAACATATAAACATTTTGAATGATAAAACAAAGACTATAAACACTCAACTGCGACAATATAGTTTATCTGTGTTATTCAAGCCATCTCTGGTATTTTCATAATAATTAAGTATATTTATAAACTGCTAATCGATGTGTTCTTTTTAAAGTAGCCTATGAAACATATTGTCTGCCTCATTCTGTGACAAGAAGCCACTTCAGATCACAAAAGGAAGCATTTGACTCAGTTGGAGTAAAAAGGTTATAATGTTCTCTTTTGTTGGACAACAGGTTTAGAAATGTGAATACAAGGGAAGTTTAGCTTTAGGTAGGGCTGGGCGATATAGCTAAAAAATGTATCAATGATATAATGTTTCATATCGTTCGATATCGATAATTATTGACATTTTTTATAACCTTTTTTAAAACAAAGAGCAATAGAAAAAAACTTTTAAATTTAACCACTGTATTTTTAAATTAACCCAATTTATTGAGACAAACAACAAATATTTTTTGTTTTAACAGTCAAACGCACAATAAAAATTAAACAAATATCTAATGTTTTATATGCAGATTAAATAGGTCTTAAGGAAACTTTTGTCTTGGCTCCCGAGGCCACAGGAGGACGCAATGAGCAAAATAATAGCACATTTAAATTGTCAATGCAAGGAAGTAACTCTATAAAAAACGTGCATTACGTCTAAATTAACTCGTAAAAATCTAAAATAATTTTGTAAATTGCATAAACAATTATGAACAAAGCGCTCCACTAATGACGCTCCCAGACGCACACCTAACATTTGATTGTACTATTTTTGCATTCAAATGCAAACGTTTATTTTAAATTCCACTAATATTCATTTTTTTTATCCACAATCTCCTCATCACAGGCAGGCACAGCACTCAAATCAGGCCTAGCTTAAGGCATTTTAATTTAAGCATGTTTATCTTAGTTAACGGAAGGCTACCTGCTGCCATCAGAGCAAGTGTAATTACTGCATTCACACGCTCCTTGGATGCTCTCATTTCCTGAGTTATGCTTTTAAGTCAGAATGTGAAAACAACATGGACACTCGCGTTATTACAAAGATTTGTTGGATTTGTATTATTATAGCTTTCTGACTTGAGTTCACGTGCATTTTCTCAGTCGGGAAATTATTTTCACGTGCGGTGCCAGTGATGATGCTTCTTACATCCGTTTCGGAGAACCAGAGGACAAATATTTCAATCGATCGCTCAGGCATGGCACCGAAATGAGGCACAGAAATCTGCCTTCTGATTCGGTTCTAATACATACCGGTTACATGGGTACCGGTGCCATATTGGTACCGGGTTTCGGTACCCAAACCTACCTACAATAAATGGTCCAACACATTAGGAATACTTTTAATTTTACTGTTTAGAATAACTGTCAAGAAACTCCGCAAGTTTGTCATATTAATTGAAACTCAAACATTCCATCAAAATCCTCCATCTTGTAAAACCACTGCCAGTGTTTACCCTAGCTTTACCCTGTTGCCCGTCTGTGCATATTTTAGCAAGTCTATAAATTTTGTCTTGCACTTATGGAATGGAATCTGAATTTCTTTGTCCTAAACACCTGGCTCAGATTGCTACAGTAGCCAAGACCCAAACTCTCGCTATTGGCTGCGTGGAGGTACATTGGTTGACAGGCAGGCATAAGATATCATATGACTGCCTTCGGACAAAATGCAATGACTGGACGAACACTTTATAGTTCTGAGACTCAAAAGTCATGCTGGTCATTTCACAAACACAACTGGCAGGAAACCATTTTTTATTTATTTTTTCCATTGCATACACAACTATTCTGGATTGATGCAGAAAATTGAATTGGGAAGAAATTAAAATTAGTGGATTTGATATGATGATACACTTCAATGACCATGGAATTGGTAAACAAAGCATATCTTATATTAATGAGAAAATTTCACATCCATAAAATGAAATAATCTCACTCCAAAGCAAATTTTCTCACTATAAAGATTACTTCAAGCTGTAATGTTTTACATAAATGTAAAAGTAAAAGGCGATTAGAGCTTACAACATAGTAAGTGTTATATTGTTGTATAAAGTGCAAGGCAAACTTTTTCTCTTGCATAATTTTGCATTATTTTTGAATGTAATATTTCTCATTGTATTATTCTTGTACATGGCATTAATAATAATAATAATAAAATGCAACTGGCACCTCTCATTATTGACTGTACTGAAAATGACCTCAAAGCACTGTAATATTGTTTCAACTGTAACAATTTCAACTCAAATAATATGTCCATTTATTAATATAAATATATTTATTTGGTGTACAGTACAGTAATAATAATTGTTGTTGCTGTCATTATTATTATTAATATTACTACTACTATTATTATTATTATTATTATTATTATTTGGTGAGTACCCATGAAATGCTTTTTTTGTGCAATTGATGTTTTGTAATTCATGCTAAATTATTAGAGTTTTTGGTCAGTCAGTTCAACGCACGCATTCAAAGGCATCATTCACCAAGACTAGGGAGCATTGACAAACTGTCTGCGGTTTTAGGGACCATTTACAAATTCCACAGCTGGCATGTGAAAATGGTGCTGAAAATAGAAGTCATCTTTAATTATGGGCTGATGTCTATTCTCCGTGCCAGACAATACAATCAGCTGGCTTTTACTGAAACGTACAAGGCACACAAAGACAATAACAGCTGACAGCTCACGAATCATCAGATGACAGTAAACCGTTGAGTTCAATAAGTTACTTTAAAAAAAACATGCAAGCAGAAGCTGAACAATTTAGCATGGGCTGGTTGCCTTCAATATGTACATGACATCCATGTCATGCTAAGTGATCAATTATTGAGCAAGAAAAGAGCTTGTGGAGGAATAGAACATTTGGTTAGATATTAAAACTAAGAAAATTAAAACAACTGTAGTCAAAATACTCTTTTATTCTTGAGCAAGAATATTCTCAACTAATAAATATAAAATTGTTGAAGATATTTTGTACAACAGACATACAGCAAATATGCACAGCTGGGTTATTATAGTTTACTAGGGCTGTCAAAAAAATAAAATTGAATATTCGTCGAATTTAAAATAAAAATCCACATTCGAATGCAAAAACGATGCATTCGAATTTTAGGTGTGCGTTACGGAGGCAGCCTTATCAGTGGCGCACAAGATGCGATGACCATGTAAGTGTCGTTGCATTATAATGTTTTTGCTGAACCCACTAGATGCGGCGCTGCTACGTTGTTCATTAAAAATATTGAGGAAAAAGAGAACATCAATGCAGAGAAGATCTTGTTTACATCAAAACTGAAACCAAGCCGTTCACACAGAACACATATTTCGCACATGTTCTAGAAGGACATCTATCACCGTTGCACTCGCATGTCGCACAAAAGAGGCCCTGTCCCAAATAGAACACTTCATGTGCACGTGCGGTCTTATGGACTTACAACGGTCGCCGCATGCGCGTGTGCGTTAAGTCCACGAGACCGTAGGGTGTCCCATTCGTCATTTTAGTGTTCAGAAGGGTGCTTGCGAGCGTCCCCTTTGTGGCTGCTATGTGCTCCCGATACGCACTTCTGCCGAGCCCGCACGGGGCGAGCTCCACAACAGACTTCTACCCGACAGTCAAAGCGTCATTTTGCACGAAAGTGTGGACTCAGAGGAAGACCGCGAGGGGGTGATTTGGGACAGGGCCAGAGATACATTCATATAAACCCCCACCCCCAATTCAATAGGATTTTCTTCCAACATTGTGTGCATCGTGAATAGTGAGTTTGCTCTGCCTGCTACTGTATCTTCTCCTCTTTGAATCTGTCTTCAGCATCTCTGGCCTCTGTTAACGGCCATTTACAGACATTTCCACACAAACAACATTTTGGAAAATGATTGCAATGCAGTTTGTGTGCAAGCCCGGAAAAGTAATCTGAAATAAAACAAAAAATGGCTGGTCGACCGGTTAATTTGTATTAAAAAAAAAACTACACTGTATAAATGAAATATCGATTAATCATTGTTAAAGCTACAAAGTTACTTTTGCATGTATCTGTCTGTTCAAGCGCAAGATTTGTCTCTCTGTGTGCGCTGTACACACAGAACAGCGCACGAGTACTGAATGGAGTTGTCTTTTGCATCTTGCTTGAATGCTTTAAAATCGCTTGAATGATGCTCTCATTTCCCGAGTTGTGCTTTTAAGTCGGAATGTGAAAACAACATGGACACTCTCGTTATTACAAAGATGTGTTGGATTTGTATTATTAGAGCTTTCCCACTAGAGTTCACGTGCATTTTCTCAGTCGGGAAATTATTTTTCACGTGCGGTGCCAGTGATGATGCTTCTTACATCCGTTTCGGAGAACCAGAGGACAAATATTTCAATCGATCGCTCAGGCATGGCACCGAAATGAGGCACAGAAATCTGCCTTCTGATTCGGTTCTAATACATACCGGTTACATGGGTACCGGTGCCATATTGGTACCGGGTTTCGGTACCCAACCCTACTGAGACATAATGGATACTTATTAGCCTTGAAAAATAAATGACTGGAAACTAATTCTGTTACTGTGCTATGAAACACTGAAGGCCTAAAATTATGACTATTATTATTTTCTTCTAGTAATGATGGCCAATAATGAGTGAATTGTGAAACTGAATGAATATTTTTCACCACAACTTGGATCATTTGTTTTTATAAATATGTGTCAAGACAAATGTATTATTTCTACATTGATTACTTAGCATAAAACTTTTTTCAAGAAAACTTTCTAGTTTTGAATAATGGCCACTACATTCCACCATACTATACTTACTATAGTATATTATAAAATACCATAAATATAGTACATGTAAATATATAATTCCCTTTAAAAGTTTTTATTTTTTTTAAATAAGTAGTTTATGATTACCAAGGGTGCATTTATTTGAATAAAAACAGTAATGTTTTAAAATATTTTCTACAGTAATACATTGATTTTTTTATTTTAATATGGCTTACAATGTAATTTATTCTTGTGATGTAAATTTTCAAAAGCCACTTTTCCAGTATTCAGTGTTACATGATTGTTCGTAAATCTTTTCAAATATGCTGATTTATTATTATCAGTGCTGAAAACAGTTTTATAACAGCCTAATATTTTTGTGGATATCTTGATCTTGATCTTTTCAGAAATTATTAACAAATAGAAAGTTCAGAAAAAAAGTATTTATTTGAAATAGCATTTTTTTGTAACATTATAAATGTTTTACCATCAAATTTGATCAATTCAGTGCATCAGTTCAGTGTTTTTTTTTATTTCTTAAAAAATATTACTGATCCAAACTATTAAAGTATAATATAACATAAGCATCATACTATGCTACATTACAGTATGCAGTCTATACTATGTACACAAATGTGCAACATTCCAGAAGCTCCAGCGGTGTGGCTTCTTGCACACAGCGAAAATCCCATTAAATCCACAGGGCAAGTCTGGGTCAATCTGGCATGGAGCAGCAGAAATAACCTCCCAATCCTGCATCTCGTGCCTGGCAGGAAATTGGCACTCTGATGAGCTTTAAGCCCATTTTATGGCTTGTGTGGTACTATTGCCCGGGGCCAGTATTAGCACAGTCATATCTACAGCACAAGGCGAACTACAACACAACTTCCTGTGCAGCAAATAAAGGTGTTAACATGTTTTGGTTAAAAGAGTGGTCTCTTTTCTTTAGTGAAAGTGGATGAATGAATCGCATAAAAGAACTTGGGCATGTTCACATGCTGTGAAACTACCACTATGTCTCCTCCTCTAAGTTAACCACTCTTACTATTGTCTGATTTGAGAGCTTTCTTTCTCTTTACCTCATTTTTGCTCTCGCTCCACAGCCAGTCACCTATGGGAAGCTCTTTTCAAACACTGAGGGCTGAAGTGGGCAGCCACTGTCTGTGACCAGGGCCGTCTCAGATTAAATGCAAAAGAAGGGCTTTGTTAAGAAGATTACTGGAAACTCTTCATTCTGTCTTGTGGAGATGGGCAATAAGCAGCTGTTGAGAGAGAGGAGGGGGGACACTTGTCTCAATCTTGGTCAGTCATGCCATTATCGTTCATGGCTAATGTCAGGAATCCTTTCAACAAGGCTGCTGGTTGGCCGAAACAGCAGGAGAAAATGCCTCCCCTCCACAGATATCGCGCTATACTGAGGAAGGATTTGAGCTAAAACTAAACAAATTGATCCTTGTATGCTGTCACAGAGGGAGGAAAAATGCTGACCTAAGGAACGTGTCACTGGTGGCCTGGGTGATGGCAAATGCCCTTGATTGACAAGGCACAGCTTTGTTTAGAGTTCAGGAGAGTGTTTTGCACATGCTGAAAACAGCAATTACTCAAACACTTTACAGTTTTTGTTCAGAATTTGCATATACAGTGAAGCACAGAAGTCTGAGACTATGCTGAAATTGTAGAATTTTAATTTTAATTTAAACCTGAAAATAAACAGAAAGCTTTAGGATACATAAAAATGTAAAACAATCAAACATTATGATAAAATATTATATATAAAACAGAAATAAAAATAGAAAAATATATTATAAATATAATAAATAATTTATGTATTTTATATTTCTATAAATACATACAGAAAAATAAATAAGAACAATAAAATAAGAAACATTTGTGATACCGATCATTTGATTTTCTTGAAAAAAAGCACAAGATGCTCTTTGTATCATTCTCAAATCATGCTGGATAAAATGAATGGCAAACAAATAATAAAAAAAGTTATTTTTTTAAAAGTTCGATTATTTTCATATTTTATTTAATCTGTAACATGCTATAATTATCATTTGTAATAAAAAAAAATGTATTCAATTTTTGTTTTAAATTAGAAATGAATAGTAGCATTCTCAGACTTGTGGGGACCACTGTTTACGGAGTTGCTTTTTTATAAATGTTCATGTTTAAACTGACATTGCCATCAGATATTTAATATCCAATTTGACTTTTTAAACCTGTATAAAACATCTGGTTTGCAATTTTTCATCTAGACTGAATGTGTTCCCCCCCAGACCATTCAATGCATGGTTCACACTGCGAGTCTGCCTGTAGTTGTGAGTAATTTCTATTTCTGGTCATGTCCTACCTGGGATATGCTTGGCCCAGCCAATGTTGACCACCAGTTCCCTGTCTGCCAGGTCGCAGAGCGTGGTCAGGGCTTTGATGTCGCTGTCGGGCACGGTGGGGTCAGGCATGGCGTAGATCTTCTCAGGCTCCGCCACCAGCAAGTGAGACACAATCTTGTTATCTGCAAGGCAGCCAAAGGGGACTGTATTTGAACACCGAGGGGAGAACAAAGAAACAGATTGGGATTATACCAGCAAGGTCATATAGTGTTTGGTTCAGTAGCAAAGAATGCAATCAGATAACGTGAAATATTGGCAGAGTTGTTTTCTCTGGGCTTAAAGATGGTGTTTGTGGAACTGAAAATGCTGTTTTTGGTGTAGGAATGAATGCCTGGTGCTTTTTATAATCGAAAATAAAAGCTTTTTTGGTTACTTGTTTATTGGTTAGGAGAGAGTTTGATGGTGCAGAGCAGTGGTTCTTCGCAAGTTTTGCTTTAAGACAGATTTATTAGTAATAAGGGAATTTTATGCTGGCCAGATCAAATTAATCCAAAATAATGGAGTTTGAATGCTTGGTGAAACTTAAAAAAATTATAATAAATAAAAAAAGAAATAAAATAAAATAATAAAATAAAATACGTTTGAGAACCACTGCTGCTTTTTTAATTTACATCCTTCTGATGATTTTCTCATTGTGGATTATGCTGTGAATTGCGCATATAAAGATTCGTGTTCGGGCTATTCTGTCAATCTAATGAGAGAAAGGACACACATTTCAGATCGGATTGCGTCGGTGAGGGAGATTGGAATAGGTAATTAGTGACACCCTTACAGTTAAATGAATTCATTTGCTGTTTAATCATCTATGTCAATGCAATATGATAGACAGACAGAACCCAAATACAGCAATGCAATTTCTGTGTGCTTGTCTGTGTGTTTGCAAGGCCCAGACGAATCACTTTGAGCCCATTGCATCTGTGTTTGAGGTCCGAGGACAAAACGGATCACTAAATTAAAAAGCATTACCTTCTGAGGTGTGTGTGTGTGTGTGTTGGAGGAGGGGAAGAAATGGATCAATCAGCCCAGCCCTGCTACTCCAGGGAGTGGGGGAGCCTGTAAGTGCTATCTCTAGCTAAATCTTATTTAATGTTTCCCTAATTAGAATCAATGCAACCCAATTTCCAAACCCCATGCCTTTGTTATGTGCAAATAATCAATCAGGTAGGCTGGGACCATGGTTACTTCTCACTGTTTGTGAAAATAGAGAAAGAGATAGAAAGGAATGAGAGAAAAGATACAGGGAGCTCAGAGACAGACTGATAAAAGCCTCTATTAATGAGACACTGGACTAAAATACGAAAACCCTTTACAAAACTTAAACATTTGTCTGTAGGCCCATGCAAGGGTGGACATATTCTAGATTACAGACTGATAAAAAGACATCAGTGGGGATTTATGTTGGATAAAAGATATTTAAATCCAAAACGGAATTCCGACCAAAGCATATTCCCTTTAAGACAAATCTCAATAAGCTATTTTATATGTCAGTAACGGCTAAAAACCGACCAAAATCTTTAAAACTGATTGTCAGTATTACGTTTAAATGAAATATATCAAATCAGCATAACAATGGTAGTATAAACGCAGATTCTTTAGCTCACAAAATGGGCACATAAAAAATGCAATGCACAGACTGGCTCTTTTAACTGAAAAGTGGGAAGGATGCCATATTGAGTGCTTTGTCCTGTTCATTTTCCAATGAGTGGTCCATCGCCTCCCCCTTATACTGTCTCCCAAAGTCCCCATCTTGCTAGCATACAATAGCAGAGAAAAAATGAAGTAATGAATGTGGATGGGAGCTGGACATAGAGAATAAGCTTTAAAATAAGTTGCTTTGGGTGGCTGGAAATAAGCCTGAACCTGGAAGGAGGGATCAGTAGGATTAGGCAGAAGGTTATTCAGAGCACTGTATTCCTAAAATGATTTCTACCACTGTAATAATTAAGATTATTTCCACTGCTATCATGCATAAAAGCATATTGTATTCCAGGAGAATATGCTACCATTAAGTAAAAAGGCTTTAGGGACAAATCTGTTAAGCGCTGCCGTGCTGTCTCTTTGCAGCGCAGTCTGACAGCGCGGAAGCTCCGATATTGTGGGTTTGATGTCTTTGCCAGATTGGATTTAATCCGGATTAGGCCTCTCTCTCCCTCTCGCGCTCGCTCGCTCTCCCCTAACACACACACACATGCACAAACATCTTTGTCGATTGGCTCTGTCATATACTACATCTCTGTCTTTCTTGTTTTGTGTCCAATTTCCTGGCGCATTGGAAAGAAGGCAGGTCACTGTAAAGTGACATTGAGAAATTAGTGAAAGATTCTGTGTTTTATCTTTTTTGGGGTTTGACAGATGCAAAAAACGCAAACTTGAAGGGATATTTCACCCAAAAAAGAAAACTGTCATCATTTAATCACCCTTCCGTCGTTCTGAACCTGTATGACTTTTTGTCGAACACAAAATAGGACATTTTAACAAATAGTTTGACTGTTTTTCAAATGACTTTCTTTCTTCTGCAGAGCACAAAATAAGATATATTGAAGAATTTATTTACTTTTTTTTTTTAAACCAATTTGGACCCCATTAACTTTCATTGTATGGCCAAAAAATACAAAAAATATATATATATTTAAAAAAAATCTTCTTTTGAGTTCTGCAAAGGAAAGTCAGTCAGGTTTGGAATGACATAAGGATGAGGAAATTATGAAATAATTTTCTTTTTTGTATAAAACCTTACATTTGCATTTTTTAAATGCAACATTTGCACCTGTTTTATTTTTACATTAAAAATGGGAGTGTTGCTTAAAAAAGTGTATGCATTTGTATGAGAAAAAAATTCTTGAGGCTGAGAAAATCTAAGAAAACAGACTTTAAATGAATACAATGTTCTTACATGGCTTTTTGGGCGGCAGAGCCAGTTGAGGGTTCAAATAGGGGCTGTTTTCTGCATCTATCCGGCGTTTGTACTTCTGTCTTCCACCACGCACGCGGTCCAGTCGAACGCCTGATAAAAAAGCAGAGACAAGAAAAAAAACATTTACTTTTCGCACATCATTCTAGCACAAACACAACCTCTTCAATAAAGCAGTCAGATAACCTGTGCTGTCACTTTAAAAGCACTGCGAGGGGAGCGGCCGCTGTGAGCCCGCCATAAACGGCACGGCAGCTGTCAGTGGCCATTTCAGGGATGTGGACAGGAGATGACCAGCTGCTGACAGACAGGGGCACAGTCGCTCTCTCCATGTGACATCCGGACACGCACCTGCCCATCTCCCGCTTGTGGCGCATGTGCATCTTTAGAGCACTCAGCTCACAGAAAAATAACAGGTAAACAGCAGAGAGCCATTTGTGTTTGCGTTAACACACATCCTCAAAAGTGTTGGTGACAACAATTACAGGAAACACTCAAGAGCGCAGAGGCGTTCAAGTACTCACGTGAAGCATCTCACCGTGTCTTTAAAGGCGTCCCATTCTCCTTCATCATTCAAAGCTCCCGTCGATATTTTCCCCCCACAAAGAGCGCAAATAAAGTGTGATGGGTGGCTAATTTATTGAGGCGCGATGGTTGTGAAAACATTCTGAATCCATCCATCGCAACCCGCGATTCTGATGAGTGCAGAGCCTTAAAGACCTGTCCCTGCTTTTAATTAATTGACATACAAAAGAGCCTTAATTTAATTATGCAAACCTCTCCAGGGGATGGGCAGTTTCCGTGGAAACCACTTTAAGGTGGCCGAGGACCCATTTCATGTTGCATGCTGGAGAGGAATGGAATGGACATGAAGGTCCAGTGGGCTGGCCCTCGTTTCACAATTAAAACACTGGAATTCTCGTTTATCTGAATGGCGCTCAATCGCCACCTACGCTGGGCTTTCAGGGCCTGAATAATTTCTGAATAATTTAACAATGAGATGCACCTTTCTCATATTGAAGAGCACTGATTGAAAATTTGAAGTGCTGCTTATGGGTTTTACCTGATTACATTTTAACTCACCTAAATGTGAATCTTTTTGTGTCAATGGAGATGCTGACATACAAAAACACAAGGGATTTCTCCCTAATATTTTGATCACTAGTCAGTTAAAAAATTTTTAAATTGGCAAATAAAATTTAACTCTGGTCCCCCAAACCCAATAATGGTCTACATTATTATTCATAATATAATATAATATAATATAATATAATATAATATAATATAATATAATATAATATAATATAATATAATATAATATAATATAATATAATATAATATAATATAATATAATATAATATAATATAATATAATATAATATAATATAATATAATATAATATAATATAATATAATAATACAGCCTTTATGTAAAATAAACTAAAATTAAATCAATCAATTAATTAAAATAAATGGAATAATCCAATATAAATTATAATATTTAAAAATAAAATAAAATAAAAAATAGAAGAAATTTATGTATAATCATATATATCTTGCCTATATCTTTTTTTTTACTATTACCCTTGACTAGTATAGATCTGGGATGCGTACAATAAATGGAGATGGTGAAAACATTCTGAATCCATCCATCGCAACCCGCGATTCTGATGAGTGCAGAGCCTTAAAGACCTGTCCCTGCTTTTAATTAATTGACATACAAAAGAGCCTTAATTTAATTATGCAAACCTCTCCAGGGGATGGGCAGTTTCCGTGGAAACCACTTTAAGGTGGCCGAGGACCCATTTCATGTTGCATGCTGGAGAGGAATGGAATGGACATGAAGGTCCAGTGGGCCGGCCCTCGTTTCACAATTAAAACACTGGAATTCTCGTTTATCTGAATGGCGCTCAATCGCCACCTACGCTGGGCTTTCAGGGCCTGAATAATTTCTGAATAATTTAACAATGAGATGCACCTTTCTAATATTGAACAGCGCTGACTGAAATTTTGAAGTGCTGCTTATGGGTTTTACCTGATTACATTTTAACTCACCTAAATGTGAATCTTTTTGTGTCAATGGAGATGCTGACATACAAAAACACAAGGGATTTCTCCCTAATATTTTGATCACTAGTCAGTTAAAAAATTTTTTAATTGGCAAATAAAATTTAACTCTGGTCCCCCAAACCCAATAATGGTCTACATTATTATTCATAATATAATATAATATAATATAATATAATATAATATAATATAATATAATATAATATAATATAATATAATATAATATAATATAATATAATATAATATAATATAATATAATATAATATAATATAATATAATATAATATAATATAATATAATATAATATAATATAATATAATAATACAGCCTTTATGTAAAATAAACTAAAATTAAATCAATCAATTAATTAAAATAAATGGAATAATCCAATATAAATTATAATATTTAAAAATAAAATAAAATAAAAAATAGAAGAAATTTATGTATAATCATATATATCTTGCCTATATCTTTTTTTTTACTATTACCCTTGACTAGTATAGATCTGGGATGCGTACAATAAATGGAGATGCAACATAACCGTGACATGAACTTGAAATCACACTGTGCAGATTCATAATATTCACACTTCACGTTCATAACATTCACAGTCATATAGGCTTCAATGACCAACTAGTGTATTATGCTCATTATATCAATACTGCTTTATCCCTTTATTATCGATGCCTTTCTAAATAAGCTATTCATTCCTACTAAATAGCAACCATAGCCGTAATATTTCCTCTTATAGATCAGTGTTTCACTATGACTGCACTACATGCATGCGTATTTTGGGACGGAGTGATAATGAGTGTTAATTAACTTTGACCCATGGCTGGTTGTTGATTATGTGACATTGTACTCCAGGACAAAAGCAGATCCGTGACCCTGTTTGCTCACATTTCCACGAAGGAACACACGTCCCACAGGCTTCGTTTTACACGAGAACGGCAGTCTTAAAAAGATGTCACATTGCTAGCATAGCCTCCTAGATGCCAGCACCCGAAATATGCAACAACACACGACGCTCACATGTTGACAGCCTCTCATCTTAACAAGACCAAGCCCCCCCGCCAGAAACCGGATCCTGCTCCAGCCCGGGTGCCTGGACTGCAGGGTTTATTGGGCTAATTCACTGCTACAGACACGCTTGTAATAGCATCACCTGCATTCTGTGTGGCATCTTACATCTTTGTACTACTTCACGAAACCTGCATCTGCCATCCAGGTTAATGCAGGTCAGATATATAGCTCTTTTATTTGCCTGATTGGTTGACTTTTCCTACTGCAACTGATGCGCAACTGTGTATAAAGTTTTGTGTCCGAGCTGCATCTTCATAGGCCGGCAATGCGCTGGAAATAGATGAGGAATTAATGCAGCACAACCCTGAAAGACGCCCTCTACGGTGGGATATTATTAGGAAAGCCTCCCTCGCTGCTGAAGGAGGATCGTTCAAGGATTTACACGCTCCAAAACAAACAGCATTGGAATAAGTTACCCTTTGTTACTGATCTGCAGCCAGCTTTGTGGCTTCTCTTATATGGTTAAGATTAAGATGCGGCTACGGGATGCCGACCCAGGGGCGATCGTTACCCTCCACAAACGGCGAATGTGGCTTCACACCATCGGGATACATCTGTCTGCTGATAGACCTTCTATCGCCACATGACTGTAAAGCAAGCAGGCGCCTGGCTGCACATGGTGCGCCGCTGGGTCGGGTTTCACACAGACACAGATACAAAGAGCTGCCGATTGTTTGTTTGACGGCGTATCTATGGGCCCATGCGGAATGATCTTGATGAATAACATTGCTTCATGGGATGCACACCGCAAAAACCACTCTGAAGTTACAGTTTCAGAAAAGAGCAAATATATCTTACCACACAGTTTATGGGAATGTTATGGGTTTCCCTCAAAAGAAAGACAAGAAGAGTTCATTTAAAGAGACAGTTCACGCAAAAAAATGTAATTCTGACAATAATTTCACCCTCATGTCTTTTAGAATCAGTATCTGACTTTTTTTTGTTCAGTGGAACATAAATGGAGATATTTATAGCAGACTGTCCAAGCTGCTCTTTTCCATACAATGAAAGTGATTGGTGACTACAGCTTCAAGGCAGGATTTTTTTAACCAATAATCATTTCCAAACATAAAGCTATAATATATATAAAGAATATAACTTTTATGATGCTTTATTTATTCTTTTTGGCCGTTGGCCGCCCAGTCCCCATCCACTTTCATTGTAATCAGAAGATTAGCTTAGACCTTCTTAAAATGTTTTATTTTGTGTTACACTATAAAAATAAAGTAATATAGATACGGATGTCATGAGAGAAAATTGTGACAGAGTTTTAACTCAAATTTTTAGGTGAACTGTCCCTTTAAATAATAGGTTCCTTTAAATTATGCTAAATAATGCATTTGGCTATATTTTTCACTTCACTTTTCTCCCTCTCTTTTTAAACGTTCCTCTGCTATTAACAGCTCAAAGCTCACTAATAATATTATTTATATGTTCTGAAATGAACCTTCTGATTAGCCTCATACATTAGCACTAAGTAGGACATGAAATGCTGTTAAAAAGTTTCACAGCAAATGCCTCAGATTTCATGCAGGCAGACAGAACAAGAGGAATTGGAAAAAAAATAAGAATTCATTTCACACTGTTGTAAATCTCAGGGGTGTAATTTCCACTGGGGACAGGGGACATGTCCCCCCCACTTTTCAAAATTACGTTTGTGACCCCACCACTTTCAAATTTGTTTGTTATGATTTTTTTTTAACTGCACACCGTCATCGCCACGGAGGAGCAGGACCGAGCAGGACACAGACGCACGCATCCAGGAACGTCGCATGCACACTCTAAAAATAGCTCACTGAAAGTTCTAATGAGCAGGTATCGCGATTGCGGCACAGTCAGCGATGAAACACCAGACGCCGCAACAGATGACTTTAATGTTATCATGGATGAATAGAAAGAAAGGAGATGTGAGTTGGTTGATTCAGTAAATTAGCTCAGGTCAGGATAATCATATTTTCTGCCTACACCTGTTGATGTTAGCCTAATGTTGACTGAGCTAACGTTAACATACACTGTTGCTAGGTAACTTCAGACTGTTGTTAGCTAAATATTTAATGTAGAACAGTGGTTCCCAAACTGGGGTACATGAACGAATCGTTCGAGAAAGTCATTGATTCAATGATTCATTCATAAATACAGCCACTTGCTTCGTTACTGAATGAACGACTGACTTGATGACTTACGCATTAAGACAGTGACTTACCGCCACCTACTGGTGCGTTTAGTATTTAAAAGAATCACTTTTCACTTTTTTATCATCATTGCATATTACTCTATTGAACTTTTTTTATTTAAAACAAACATTATTAATATTGTATTTATAAAGATAAAAAATGCACTGGAAAGTCAATTTAGGGGGCAAATATTGTCCTTTAATGTGTAGCGGGGTGAATGAGAACACAGACTCGGTACTGATCGAAAGAGCCCCGGAGGGTGATTT